>NC_061117.1:46847542-47147542 GCF_002878395.1 Capsicum annuum
ATTTTATTTTTATTTTTTTTTTCTTTTTGCCACTTCTCTTCATCTCTTCCCTGCAATTTCCTTTTCGTCTTTCTTCTTTGTTTTCATCGAATCTATCATTACATCAGAGATTTGTTCAAAAATTTTATTTTAGAATTAAAAATTATAAATAATTGACCTTATTTATGATGTTAACTTTAAGGACATTTAAGTCATTTTAACAGCAAAAAAGTATTTAACATCACTCGTTTACCAAACACATCAACAACTTTTGTTTCAGTTCCAGCACTTCTATCCAAACACTTATCTACTTAATTTTTAAGCACTTATTTTAAGTTTTTAATCACTTAAACTAAAAAGTTATTTTTTAATCCAATTCAAACGGGCTCTTAATTATCTGTGTCCCAAGGACATATAATGGAATAGTTACGTAGCTGCAAAGAATTTGAATAAGAACCCTGCTCCAAAATTAAACAAACATTTTCATATGTAAGTAATTTCAATCAAATTATGAAAAAGTTTAACAAGAAATCCAAACTATAATTAAAGATAAAAGAGTTTTAATTAATTAGAAGATAATTAACACATACCCCGTTGTCATTCTAATGACGATGTGCTCAGTTTTGTCCCCGAAACAAGATTTCAGCCCAAAATTCGTACTGTTATATGTTATTAAAAGAAAAAACAAACAAAAAGTTAAATTTAATTTTCTTGATTCCTCACATAATTTTCATAAAATTCACAAATAACTATTCTTCACTCGCATAATTAAGAGATAGTCATTGTCGTAGAATTTTAAATTCTAATAGTGAAATGCATAACTCTATATATTCGCAATGACTATTTAGTTATGGAAGTTAAAAATGCTAGCCTGCACTATTACTATAAAATGGCATTTGGTATAAGAGAGGAAAAAGTTTGAGATTACTTATCTCGTATTTGGTGTGAGATATTAGTTAGTCCTGAAACTATTTTATTCCACCATTTGATTACTATCCTATTCGAAAGGTGGGATAAAATAATCTCATGGATATTGCTACTTATCTCATCATGTGTGCCAAACAACCCTTTAGAGCTTGTTTAGTTAGGAAACAAGTTATCAGGATCACTATTCCGATACTAGTTATCTCGAGATTTTTATTTCACCCTCAACATAAATAAAAATAGTACTACAATCCCGGAATAAGCTATCTCACGATTTTTTTTTCAATCAAACATAGAATAAGCTCATTCTAAAATTAATCACAAAAATAGTTATCCTTTATTCCTCGTAACAGATGAGCAGAGTAAATTGGTGACTTACCCAAGTCCAAGAAAAGAAAGCCAATTGCAAAGCATTCTGTAATAAATCACAAAAAAATACAAAATTAATTATGTCAAAAAGAAAAATTATTTAAATTTAAAAATATTTTTTCTTAAAATAAAAAAAAAATTAAAATACCTGAAGAAGCACAAAATTAATTAGGTAAAGAAGAAACGAGGACGATTGAACCAAAATAAATCATCTCCAGGCTGAAGCACAGCGACACCTTTCACTACTTCTCCCCTTTCTTGAATTCTTAATCCCATTTTTGTTATGATCACTTGTAGTTTGGTCCCTACTAATAATATCAGTTGGGGTGGCAAAGTCAAAATTTTAACTAATCGAATATTATATATGAATGAATACTAAACACACGAAAAAGAAGAAATAGATTCAAAATTTGAAGGTTATAAGTTCTTGCAGCAATCTCTGTTAATATATGCTCATATATGCTCCATTAGTTTCAATTTATTTGGCTTGACGTGAAGTACGAATGTCAAGTTAACTATTATTTTGTTGTTCGGTGTGAATTCAGATCTAAAATCTTTAATTATTTTGGAAGTAAAACTTACATAGTTAACAATTCAAAATTATTAGGAAGTATTTAAAAAATTACAATTAATGAAAATATTATTTGACAGTCCAAATAGTTAAAAAGATTAACAAATTGAAATGAAGTGTATATATATATATACAAAAGTTATTAAATTCGCGTGAACCATAAGCGAAACTCTACTTTCGCCCCCACGAAAAAGCTAATGAGTCAGCATGTCGATATATACATTAACTTAGCTAATTATATGTACAAATCTTTTTTTTTTTTTTGTGACAAAAGGGATTAGAATTGCATCTCCTATAAAGGTGTTCATGATTAATCTTTATACGCTACTTTCTTTGTTTCATTTTATGTGTAATAATTTAATTAAATATAGAAAAAATAAGAAAAGACTTGATGATATTTACAAAATATCCTTAATTAAAAAATTGTACTGCTACTATATAAATGGGATCAATAAAAAAAAAAGTAAAATTGTGCCTTTAAATAATTATCAAATAAGAAAATGTGATATTCTTTTTGGGATGGACAAAAAAAGAAATCACGACACATAAAATGAGACGGAGAAAATAGTTACTAATTTATATTTATATAAGAAATTTTCCGTAGTTACTTTTTAAGTATATAGATTATTATATATATTTTCTATATTATTCTATAAATATTTTCTTTATTATTTTGCATCGGCTTTATTTATTGTCCTTTTATTCTGAGTCGAGAATATATCAAAAATAATCTCTTTATTTCTTTGAAGATAATGATATGAATTATGAATATTTTATTCTTCTCAAACCTCACCATGTGGGAAAATATTGAATAAGTTGTTGTTGATTATCCATGCAGAGAATTTGATAAACTCTGACCAAAAATATTATGAGGTAGGAACTGAAAAGGAAAAATGCACTCCTTCCGTTTCAAAATAGTTAATCGTCTTACTAAAAATATGTATTTCAATTTAGTTGTTTCATTTATAAAATAAAGAGAATTTTATTATATTCTTCCAAGATTACCTTTATTATTGAATAATTATATAAAGTGTATATACTCACATTTATACTTTGAAATCATAACTAATAAAGTTAATTTTATAAAATAAATATTTAATTAATATTTTTAAAAAAATAATATCAAATTAATAAGAATCGACTATTTTTAATAGAGTAAGTATAAAATGTGGAAAATAGAAATAATGACACAAAAAGTCAAATGCAAAATGATTGGAAACTACTTACAAATAGAGGAATGAACGGTAGCCACGCTATTGTTACAGATTTGTCCCTTATCTTAACGTTGTACAATTTTGTTGTCTTTCGCTTATAACTTACTTTTTGGCAAACATTTACCGCTAATTCCAACCTAAAATTGTAGTGTGTGCTTCTGATCCATAAATAAATCAAATTGTTTTAAATTGATGATAAATATCGTGCGATATTTTTATAATATAAGTTAGGTAATTATAAATTTTTAAAATTATCTCTTTATTTTATGATAAATTCATTTAACAAAAAAAACAAAAATATCATTGATAGTTACGTCAGAACCAAATTGACTTAGACCATTGAATCCTATTTCTGTCCCACGTTCTGAGACTATTTCCTCATATGTGGGGTAGTTACCAAACTGTAACCTTTTTGTGCAAAAGAAGTCTTCCTCGTGTGTATGGATGGACGCACCCAATTTAATATGTTTGAATTTTTTTTGGCAAAATGATTCAATGGATCCTTATATTATGTTCGTTTTGTAATATGGACATTTCTACTTACATGTTTGTCATTTGAACTCTTGAATCCACTAAAAAATAATATTTTAAGCCCTATTTTGGTGTATGTAATACAATTGCTGCCACGTCAGCTTCCACATTATTTTCACATCATTTTAAATGCTTCATTAAATTCCACTTCATAATATCTTCATTAATTAATTTTAAAAATTATTAATTAATAATAAAAATAAAATGATAAATTAAAAAATTAAAATAAAATTCATTTTTAAAAAAGTAAGCCAAAAATATAAATTAAAAAAAAAAAGAAAAAAACAAAGAACCCTCACCAGATTCCCCTTTCTCTCTCTCTTCCCTCGTCATTCTCCATCTCCTCTCTCGCCTCTCCATCTCTCCCTCGATTTCCTCTGTCCCTCTCAATTCCCTCATTCTTTCTCTACAAACAAAGTCCTCTCAATGATACACCTTTGGGACTGTTGCCATTATTGCTAGTGGTGGATCCCAGTTGTCAACGAAAAGTTGCTCATGAGAAACCCTAATTTACAAATTCGATGGACTATGATGCAAATCAATTGGGGTTTTTTGTGCTAATGCATTGCTGGTAGGATTATGAACAAAATCCTCAACCCAATTTAAATTTTCAACAACTCCGGCGGCGGCAGTGCCTTGGCAAAAACTTAAAGAAAGAGATGTTGACAAAAGCTTCATGTTTTTGCTTCTTTTCTTCGATCTACTTTAAAAAGAAAATTAATTGAGAAATCAGTCATGGGAAAGGGAGTTGTTGCATTTGTTGTTTTAGTAGATTTTGTGGGGGGGGTTGGGGTGGTTAATTGAGGAGTTCTTGAAGTGGGTTTAAGGGATTTTTATTGTTTCTTTGGTGTTGGTGAATCCGGTTCTTCAATTTTGATTGTCATTGTAGAGATGAGAGGTAGCAGCAAGAAGATTATTCTTAAAAAGCACTATTTTTTTCTTTTGTCGCACAATTTCTGGTGGTTCTTAAAGCTTTTCATTCAACTATTTTTTTGTCTGTGTTTGAGCTTTGATTGTTGTTGAAGATGATGATGATCTCAGGATTACTCAATTTGTAACAGCTGGTGATTAGATTTTTGTTGTTTGTTTGGAAAAATTGAGAAGTCAGAATCGAAGAAGAAAGATTCTTGTTATTTGATTCTTGTTGTTTGTTTGGAAAAAATTGAGAAGTGAGAACCGAAGAAGAAACAAAACCATGTCATTTGTTTATTTTTTTCTTGTTGATTCTTCATCTTCATCTTCTGATTCTTGTTGGTTATGTTGATTGTGTTGATTTGTTTGGAAAAAAATTGCTCAAAGTTCTATTTGATTGTGTTGATTTGTTTGTTTTTATGTTATGAATTGTTGTACTTTAGGCTTGAGAAGTTTACAATTAGAATTAGAATTTTACAATGTCCATGAAAGTCGGTGGGGGTGGGGGACCGGTGGACGGCGGTGGAGTGGGGTGGGGGTGCTGGACGGGGAGGGTTGGGGAGGGGTCCTTTTGATTTTATTTTTTGAAAATTTATTATTTTTTAACTTTTAAAAATATATTTAAATTTAAAAAGTTATAGTTGGAGGATTTTTTTAATTATTTTAATATAAAATTGGCCAAAAATTGACCCCCACTCGCACCCCCAAGCGAGTGACTATACTCTCCTTGTCCTAGTCAGCCATTTAATGCCACATAGGCAAAGTCAATGGTCAAAAGGTTTAAAATATAGCTTTTTAGTGGGTTTAGGGATTCAGATGACAAACATGTAAGTAGAAGTGTCCATCTTATAAAACCGACTTAGTACAGGGGCCCACTGAGTCATTTTGCCAAATTTTTTTAACAAAGTTGAAGACTAAGGGTCGTTTGGTAGAGTGTATAAGATTAATGTAAAATATAGTGTATTAATAATATTTGCATTATTAATGTTTGTATTAGTTATACTTGTATTAGTTATACATGTATTATTTTTTATATATTGTTTGGTTTGATGTATAAGAAATAATGCATCTTACATAATTTTTATAAAAGAAATGTTTGTTTACAAAAATATCCTTCTTTGATTTTGTACATTTTTTTGCAACAAAATATTTTTGTCATCTCAAATATAATTAGTATTGTTGAACTAGTATATAGAGGTTTCGGATTAATTGCAAGACTTTTGTTTTTAAAGATGAAATATTACGCCAACGGATTAACATAGTCGAAATAAAAATAAAATATAAGACGTAAAATTAAGAAATAGTTTCAAATTTTTTTAATCTTTTTAAAGACCCTTGAAGCAAAGCAAAAATATGTTATTTGGGAAAAGTCATCGTTTCCACCCCAAACTATACACGAGAAGTCTAGGTCACACCTAAACTATCGTTGTGACCTATTACACACCTAAACTATAAAAAGGTGGAACTGTTACCTCCCCGCGATGCCCATTCTAAGGTGCGTTTCTTACACTTGTTTTAGGCGCGTCCAGCCTTTTAAATAACAAAAATAAATAGCTAAAAACATTAAAAATACAACACTTTTAATTTTCAATGGATCTATTGAACCCTATTTCCTATTTAAGCCAATTTGAGGCTCCAAACTAAGAACTCTAATTCTCAAATTTGTCTTTCAAAATCAAAATTGAAGATCGTTTGTTTGAAGAATTGGTAACTAAATGTTAATAGAATTAAATTTTTTTATTTTTTCAATTGAAAAAATATTAATAAAATTATTTATTTATTTATTTATTTTAATATGTAAGTTTCGCCTTCTTCAATTGCTTCTTCTTCACCAAAATCACCATTAAAACACCACCATTAACACCATCATCATCAAACTCAAATCTTCACCACAATAATTTTAAGAATAAAATAAATCCTTAAATGTAGGAGCATTTAATCCAGTGACCACAAAAGTCTAGCCTAAACATATGATCATCTGAAGAAAAAATTGAGCCATAATTCTCCTACAAAACCAAAAGGAATAGTTCTTGTGAACTTGTCCAGCTCGATATATATACAAAATTCTTCATTTTTCTTTCATTCCCTTTCTTCTTTAGTACTTAGTACTATTGTGTGTTTAAGATATGTAAGACCATTATTCAGGGCACAACCAAAATTATCTTTTTCCTACATAGTAGGATTAAACAGACCAAGTTGCAAACTTTCAGAGCAAATTTAAAGAAAAAATCATACAAATAGTAGCAAACACTTATCAAGATTTTTTTTAAAAAATTATCTATAAAGAAAAAGGGGCTAGTTGAATTCTTGATTTTGGGATCTTTCGGAGGAATTGAGGTATGTAAACAGACCATTTGGGTTGAAAAGTTCAAGATTGTACCTGGAAATATAAAAAAATTCATTCTTGAATGAGATTTTTAGAAAATCAGATCGATTAATCTTCACAAATTTAATGAAGATATTGGTAACTGTCGTTGGATATTGAAATATTAATGGTTAGTCAAATTGGAAAATTTGAAGTAATTTGGAAGGAAGAAAAGTGATAAATGAGAGTAATCTTATGAGATCCTTGTAATTTCATCCCAAGATCTAAAAGTATCGATTGAAAACTTTTATTTTCGTCGGAAAATAAAATTCTGGTGACCTTCACTTTTTTCTTTGCCACTATCTATCTCACGACTCATCCTTATTGAGAAACCTTTGAATCTTGATTTAATTGATACTCTGTTACTGTATTTGTTTGTTGGTGAAACTCCCTTTTAGAGGTGATGGGGGAGATGAATAGGGTAAGGAAGATGACTTGAAAATTTTTGTTTAAAATTATTTTTGACGTGAAAAGTGATCTAGAAAGTGACATGGAGTGAGTGGAGTACACTCCACTCATTGAACTTGGGCATGAGTGTTGCGGGGAGGTAATAGTTCCATTTTCTTATAGTTTAGGTGTGTAATAGGTCACTACTATAGTTTAGGTGTGGCCTAAACTTTTCGTGTATAGTTTGGGATGAAAACGATGACTTTTCCCTTATAATTATTTAAATCAATTATTCATTGTTGTAGATTAAAATGGTGAAAAAAACTGTGAAATATTTTGAAAAGATTCACTATTGCAAACTAAAATGGCGGGAAAAGGAATGGTAAAATATTTTGAGAGGAAAATTGAGGGGTATTAAGGTCATTTAATAAGTTGATGCATGTATTAAAGACTTTGCATTACTAATACATAGAAAATGAGTAGTATTAGTAATACACACCTTAATACACAATAGAGTGTATAACTAATGCTTGCATTAGTTATACATTCACTAAATATTATACCAAACAAGGTATTCTTAATATACATTAATTAATACATGCATTATTTTTGTCAATACACTCTACCAAACGACCCCTAGGTGTGTAAACGGATGGGACACAACAGTCCAGCCACATTCTCAAAAAGACAAATAATCGGATGCTCAAAATTCTCTTCCTACTTGTATCCTTTTATTTATGGACAGTATATTTTAACAAACAAACAAACTAAGGGGTCGTTTGATGTGAGGTACTAAAACATATAATATTGGAATAAATAATAATTTTGGGATAAACTTTTTGATGTATTATTTGGTTATCAATATTTGAGATAATTTATGTCGAGATTAATAAATAGCATTGAGATAAGTTATCCCACACATGCGGTGGTATAACAATCCCAACACAATTTATCCTTGGGATAAACTACAAAATGACAAAATTACTGCTAAATTCTTTGATTATCACTTTATATATATATATATATATATATATATATATATATATTATATATATATTATATATATATATGTATTACTTTGCTTCCTTTTTTATATAAGCACGATCATAAAGATGGACGTTTTTGAGTATTTTGGATGTAACCTCAAAGGTGTATGAGTTGAAGTATTAAAACGGGCTCCAAACCGCCCCTAAAAACATTCCATGGGTGCCTATTTGCCTACTTGGTCATTAAAGGTGACTTTTTGTCATTTAATCTTTTTATTTGTAAAGTACTATAAATAGAACAATATAAGATTTTAGTTCATTAGTTTTTGTTGGATATTGTTGAAAGAACACATCTCTTGAGAGAGAGGGTCTCTAGGTCTAAACTAGGATATGAACAAGTGTGGATTCACTTGTGATTGTGTATTTCTTAGTAACGTTGGTGCTTGAGCGGTGGAATCCCTCTTGTGTCACGTAAGAGTGTGGTGTTGCTATTGTTAGTCTCAGGGGTCCTTAGATTTAATACATCTTTGGATTCTTAACCTTGTAACAGTGTATGTCTCACTTTCTATCTTTACATATCATGTACTAGTTGTATAGTCTAGTGAACCGTTTGATTCTTGTTGTTCTTGTAATCTTGTAACCATTGGATTGTTGTTATTTTAGTGTTGTTTCTCTCGTTATTGTTGTTTATCTCTTGTTGTTGTTAGTGCTTTTGGTGTCATTTACACCTTGTTTCTTGATGTTGTTAGAATCGAAATTTGGTGTTTGTTGAGCTCTAGGGTTTCCCTTTATTTGTGGACTATTTTTGGCTTGTTTTTAATACGTTCCAAATTTGTATCGTATCATTTCGTATCAAAGCTTGTGGTTGATTTTGTTCTAACAAAATCAATCTTGGGCTTGCTAGAAAAATCAAAAAATAAAAAGAGAAAGAAGTGTTCTTGTTTTTGTTCTTATTTTTGTTCTTGTTCATTGCCAAGAAACTTGTAGTGTTCTTGTTGTAGTCTTGGCCAAAATTTGCGGAGTTTAGGTCTTGAATTTCTTTGTTGTTATTGCTGTTTCTTGATTCACTAACACTAAAGGTATCTAGATCTATATTTGAGCTTAAAAACTTGTTAAAGTTGCGTTGTGAACAAAGACCTAGACTGAAATTTATGGACTTATTGTGGAGATTGGAGTGGGCGTTGAAGGTGTTGTTATTGTTGTTCTTGAAAAGTTGTTATGTTCTTGTTGTTCTTCATCACTTCTCTTATCTTGACCAACTTAAAGTAGTTAATAGATCTAGAAAAGGTGAAGACAAAGTTGGAGGACTTGTTGGTGAAAGGACTAGCTCACATCACTCTTGACTTGACAACAACTTTTTCAACCACTTTCCTTGTTTCTAGGAGCCTTGTTTTATGGAAACTAGTACAAGTCTAATCTATCCTTTTTGAGTTGAATTTGAAAAGAGTTACAAGACTTGTGTTTTTCCTTCCAAATACTAATTGTCTTTCATTCCCAAAGTATAAGGACTAACAATTTCAAGAATGTGATTAAAACTTGTGTGGACCTATGATCAATTAGGGGATGACATGTCACCAATTATTGTTCACACGATAAATTTTTAGCTCAAATTTGATCTTCTAGTTTCATTTTGTTATTTCTTTTGTTGATTCCAATACTAACTTACAAGCTACTAACCACTTACTAGATTGTGAGTTGGTTTGAAGCCGTTCTTTGTGTTTACGTCCTTGTGTATTTTTTTAATTTTAGAGTCGTTGTAAACATTGGAATTCACCTCTCAACACCTCATGGAGTACAAGCAAGCATACAACACTTGTGAGATTGAGTGTGAGGAATCTGAGAACAAAGAAATAAAGAGAGAGTGTGAGGACCTTTCTTTTACAACTAACCCGTTTGTTGTTTTATAGTTAAACTTCTTGGCTAAACTCAATTGAGCTGAATCAGATTGCACGCAAATCTCAAGCTAGAGAGGAGGCCAAGGTGCAAAAGGAAGACGTTGGCTGAGACTTGAAATTGTTGTGTTCTCGGTTTCGTCTTATTTTGTGGACTGTTTTGGAGCCATTTTCATTTGTCTAGTGCCATGAATTTAAGGTCAAATTCCTCTCAAAATGGAGAGGATGATACAAACACAATCATGAAGATGAACGTTTTTTGAGTATTTTGGATGTAACCTTGGAGGTGTACGAGTTGAAGTGTTAAAAAGGGCTCCAAACCGCCCCTAAAAATACTTTATGGGTGCCTATTTGCCTACTTGGTCATTAAAGGGCCTTTTTGTCATTTTATCTTTTTATTTGTAAAGTAGTATAAATAGAATAATATAGGGTTTTAGTTTATTAGTTTTTGTTAGATATTGTTGAAAGAACACATCTTTTGAGAGAGAGGGTCTCTAGGCATAAACTAGGACATGAACAAGTGTGGATTTACTTGTGAATTTGTATTGCTTGGAAACGTTGGTGCTTGAGCGGTGGAATCCCTCTTGTTTCACGTAAGAGTGTGGTGTTGCTATTGTAAGTCTTAGGGGTCCTTAGATTTAATACATCGTTGGGTTCTTAACCTTGTAATAGAGCATGTCTCACTTCCTATCTTTACATATCATGTACTAGTTGTGCAGTCTAGTGAACCATTTGGTTCTTGTAATCTTGTAACCGTTGAATTGTTGTTATTGTAGTGTTGTTCCTCTCGTTATTATTGTTTATCTCTTGTTGTTGTTAGAGTTTTTGGTGTCATTTACACCTTGTTTCCTGATGTTGTTGGAACCGAGATTTGGTGTTTGTTGAGCTATCAGGTTTTCCTTTGTTTGTGGACTATTTTTCTCTTGTTTTTCATACGTACCAAATTTGTATTGTATCATTTTTAATAACGAAAAAGGGCCTAAAATGCCCTTCACCTATTGAAAATGGTGCAAAAATGTTTTCATTCATCTTTTAGTTCTATAATGCCCTTCACATTCATCTTTGAACTCCAAAATGCCCTCACATCTACCTTTAGACTCTAAAATACCCTTTATTTAAAATTTCCAATATTACAACAACAAACCCAGTGTATTCCCACTTAGTGGGGTCTGGGGGGGGTAAGATGTACGCAGTCCATACCTCTACCTCTGATGAAGTAGAAAGGCTGTTTCCGAAAGACCCCCGGCTCAAGGCACAAGATATCACACAAACACATAGTAAAGCACAGAAGCAGATGACATAACATAAATACGACACCCATAAGGAATATAAAACAGAGGAAAGCAGAGGAAAGCACACAGATTCGTAATAAGCATGGAACACTGAATACGGAATCATAACGGGAATAACAAATAAAAAATAAAAAAAACCCCACCAAGTAATTCCCTACACTAGCGACCCAATCTGGCCCTACTCTTCTGCCGTAATTCGCGTCTTCCAGACCTTCCTATCTAGGGTCATGTCCTCGGTGAGCTGTAACTGTTCCATGTCCCGCCTAATCACCTAACCCCAGTACTTCTTCGGCCTACCCCTACCCCGCCTAAAACCATCCAACGCTAGCCTCTCACACCTATGGACCGGGGCATCCATGCCCCTCCTCTTCACGTGTTCGAACCATTTCAATCGTGCTTCCCGCATCTTACACTCCACTGAAGTCACACCAACCTTCTCCCGGATAGTCTCATTCCGAACTCTATCCCCTCGAGTCAGTCCACACATCCAGCGCAACATCCGCATTTCTGCCACCTTCATTTTTTGGATGTGGGAGTTCTTAACTGGCCAGCACTCCGCTCCATACAACAAGGCCGGACGGACTACCACCCTATAGAATTTGCCTTTAAGCTTGGGCGGCACCTTCTTATCACACAGCACCCCCGACGCGAGTTTCCACTTCATCCATCCCGCCCCAATATTAAATAAATAAAAAAGTTTTATGAATGAAATGACATATTTTCATTGGTCCGTATTTTACTAACTAAAAAATTTTAAAAATCCTAACTCACAATGTATGGATATTTCTTATACCTAGATTGTTTGGATAACCTAATCTTTAATGTTTTTAACTTTGTCTATATTTTTTTAAGGAACCCAACAAAAAATAATCTTATGCTGAATGATTGGAGGTAGGAAAGTTTGTTCAGCTTCTCACAACATTTGTTGGAGGCTTCGTAGTCACCTTCACAAAAGGATGGCTTCTCTCACTAGTCTTGGTTTCTTGCATACCGGTTCTTCTCATTCCGGGGGAAGCCATGGGATTGGTCATGTGAAAATTGTGAAGTCGCCCACAAATTACCGATGCACAAGCTGAAAATATAGTTGAGCAAACTGTAGGAGCAATCAGAACAGTAAAGCCTTAGCATAGCCCAAATCTTTTAGATAATTTTGCATTAGACTTTTTAATTGTAATTCAAATCTTAATTAACTTCAGGTTGCAACATTCAATGGAGAGAATTGAAGTTGGCGATAAGTAATTAGTATGAGAACACACTAAAAATTGCCTATGCTTTTACAGTTCAACAAGGCTTTGTTCCAGGAGTTGGACTTGGCACATTCTTATTCATTCTTTTATCTACTTATGGACTTATCATTTGGTATGATTCTTTACTGATAATAGAAATAGGTTATCATGGTGGAGATGTCATCAACGTTATCATGGTTCTAATGATGGGTGGAATGATGGGTTAGAAGTTTTTAATTTTTTAAAATAATTAAACGAAAATCAATGAAAATATGTCACTTCATTAATGGAATATTTTATATTTATTTAATATTGAGAATGCTAAATAAAAGATATTTTGAAGTCAAAGGTAGATATGAAGGGCATTTGGAGCCTGAAGGTAGATGTGAATGGCATTTTGAAGCCCGAAGGTAGATCTGAGGGGCATTTTGGAGCCAAAAGGTGGATGGAGAGCATTTTTGCACCATTTTCAATAGGAGAAGGGCATTTTAGGCCCTTTTTCATTTTAATAAAATATAAGGTATTTGTATAACGAGATACGTTAGATTTTAATTCGAATGAATATGAAACTTATCATATGATATATATATATATATATATATATATTACTTTGCTTATTTTTAATAAAATATAAGGTATTTGTATAACGAGATAGGTTAGACTTTAATGCGAATGAATATGAAACTTATCATATGAAGTTTAAACTTTTAGATGAGGTGAATAAATAAATTATAAACTTTTGTGTATAATATTTTGTTGTTTCCACACAAGTTTTTCATCCTTTTTATTTTAGTTTTTCTACCAATTTACTCAAATATTTTTATGTAAAAATTCAAAAAAATAAATAAATCTAACTACTACACGATTCATCGTTTTATATGTTTTGGAGAAAGTACAAAATTTAAACTTACAAATAAAGAGAAAAATCATATGAATCAAATAAGTAATTTTTTATGTTGAGTAATGGAGAATCTAGCTACCTATTATTTTAAAATCTTTTTCAAAACTATAGCTAATAACATTTTTCAAATGATTTTAGTGATATATATATATATATATATATATATATATATATTACTTTACTACTATATATAAGAGAGAATGTGAGATTTTAGTAGTCTTCGCCTCAATTTTTTTTAATTATCTTATCCCTAATTTAAATTTTAATTACTCTATAAATTTTTATTCATTTTGATAAATATGAACAATTATATGAGCTTATTAAATGGTACAAAAGTGACGAGTCATGGAAAAATGATAGCGACGCCATAAAACTATTTATACAATTAAGTTCAAAATTGATGCAAGTATTTATTGTCTTTCTATTTTGTAGAGATGTTTATTAATCATACTTTAGATTTTCATTTTTTCTAACAAATTTATCATGGACATAAATTTTCATTTTTCCAAACAAATTTATCATGGACAATTTATTAAAGTATGTTGACATTCCCTTTCTAACTTAATACATGCTTATTTTTTAAATAAAAAAATATTTTTATATTTAGCTAAAAATATTTGAAAATTTATTTTTTTAAAAAATACAATCTGACTCTCCAAATATTAATGATACTAAATAATGAAAAATGAGAGTAATTTTTTTTAACATTTTTTATGATGAATTTTTTTGACAAAGAACGAGATTATCAACATTTTATGAAATTTAGAACAAAATAAGTAATTTAACATGAAATATTAGAGCTTCAAAATATCAACATAAATTTCATAACATATATTTTTAGGAAAAAGAAACTAATAAAGTTTAAATAAAATTAGTAACTTTTTAATTTCTTTTGTATGATTTAACCTGAAGGAAAATAATTAAGTTAAATATTGTGAATGGTATTTTTGTAAACAAACTATCTATTCTTAAAAAGAATACAGTGCATATTATTTATAGTACCACAAACCAAACAACCACTAAAAAGTAATATCAGGATAACTAATCCCAGTATAACTAATCCTAACATAACTAATTCCAGCATAACTTGTTTCCAACCAAACGACCCCAAAGGTTCTAGGAAAGAATGTTGTTAACGAAGATGGTTCATTAAATCATTAAAGAATGTAGTACAACTAATGATATTGTTAATTTTTTAGTTAGAGGTTTGGCTTTGAGTTATGGATCTGAATCCTGGTAGAGAGTAATTCACCTAAATAGACCAATGTCAATTCGAATTAATCAAATTTAAATGTAGATATCAATACTAAATAAGAAATTAAAAAAAAAAATTAGAGAAGAATGTTCGTTTAATTTCCCTCAACTATCTTGGCATGTATTCAAGGTGCACATCATTAAACTAATTTTCCTTTTAATAAAAGACTAAATGAAGTATGTTTGAATATCGCGTTCTTCTTGCATAGATTTAGAGTTAATAGCCTAAATGGTCATTCAACTTATAGCTCTTCTTTAAGAAACTCACTTAAATTTGATTTTTACTTCAAAAATCACTCAACTAATGATTCTTCATTCATAAGGTCACTCAACTTTGATTTTTATTCTAAAAGTCACTCAACTATGAGTATTTTACTTATAAAGTCACTCAACCAATAAAAATTTCATGTTAGCAAATTTTAATTAAAAATACATTTAAACAGGTTGGGCGTCTTTGTAAGTAAAACACCCATGATTGGTAATTTTTAGAGTAAAAATTAAAGTTGAGTGACTTTATGAGAGAAGAGCTTTATTGAGTAATTTTTGAAGTAATAAACTAATTAAACGACTTTTTAATAGATGGGTCATAAGTTGGTGACCATTTAGAAAATTAACTTCATATATTTAGAAGGCTACTCATTTAGTTTCTATCTCTATGTTTGCATGTTGTAAACAAATTCACAATGTTAAACAAAATTTTATTTCGCTAATTATCTTTTTAGTAATGTAAGCAGAGAACGAAAAACTAATTATACCCATTGAGAAACACCACCGAGTAAAATAATCATTTGAAATGTATACACTCACCGAGTAAAATAATCATTTGAAATGTATAAAATTAAAAAAATGTGAAAAGATTTCTGCATCACAAGTATCCCAAAAGAAATAAAAAGCACAAACTCACTTTTTCCTTTAGGAAGAGAACAGAAAATGCGTCACATATGATTGAGGCTTTCCACGTTGCAAGGTGATGTAATAAACTGTGGTCAAAATGACCTACAATTCATTTAAGTTTGAATTCTTCATTATGAATCTACAATATAAAGTGTGTAACATGTGAACCGCCTTTAGGACACGGTACCTTAACTTTTGTAACACGGACGAGATTAATAAACCCTTACATGAAGAATATCTAAATAAAATTAAAAATCCAAGAAAATTTATTTTTAAAAAAATTTAAAAAAAGCTCATCTTACAGCTAAAATTCTTTGGTCAAAACCATTGCACTTTCATTGTCAGGACACTGAATTAATCTTATTTATATTTTTTAAAAACTATCATTTGGAATATTCTTCTAGACCAATTTGTTGTTGTAAATAAGTTGTTAAAAAATTTACTCACTATATGACATTATTAACAGTTTTCTTTTGTTGCCACAACTCGGAGCAGCACTCTTTTATTATATATGAATCTTAGAGAATTATTTGAAGAATAGAAATAGTTAAATTTTGTTAAAAAGTCTGATTTGACATCGCCTTTTATTGTTATCACTTGTTTTTATGCTTGTATTATTAGCACTATTCATTTTGAGAGAAACGAAAAAAACGAACTCGTCAATTTTAATGATTGCGAATGTGCATGGTCATTCCACTGTTTACCACAATATCAAGGGAATCAATCAGAAAGAGGCAAGTTTAGAGAAAAAAAGTTATTCCTAATTGGCTTAGAGAAAACAACGCGGCCGATGGTCTATGGAGAACGTCGATTCCACCTAAAGATTTAAAAGATGGCTGAATTTTCACTATCGATAAGGCAAGAAATATCCTACCAAAAATAGAAGTTTATAATTGTAGTGAAATACTAATTAACTTAGTTACAAGAATATTACAACGGATCATAATCAAATCATATCAATCATTTGAGAATAGGATGCCTTCCTTATATGCCCCCTCAAGATGACGATCAATCCAGAAACACCAATCTTGCGTCGAAGATATGTAAATAGAGAACTAGGGAGAGATTTTGTAAGTGACTCGAAAGTTGATATTTTTCAAAAATATGAGAAACGCGAAGCTGGCCATTTTGAACCATAGAGTGAACAAAGTGATAATCAACCTTGAGATGCTTCCTCTGCAAATGAAAGACTAGATTGGCAGTGAGTTATGTGGCACCTAAATTATCACAGTAGACAACTGACTACCTTGGTAATGAAATAACAAACTCATGAAGTAAGTTCTGAATCCACTTAATCCACTGAATTTTAGCATTAGCAGAGGCAACTAAGCGTTATCCTATTTCAGTTGATGACATGCCAGGGTAGGGAACAAGGCTTAACTTGAACGTTTAAAATTTTAGCCTGGATTTTCTAGCTTAACCATCATAATAGTACCCACGAGCTATATGGGTCCCAGTTCTCACCCCTTGGTCGGACCCCAGTGCATATAGCCGTACGAACCAGAGAATAATTATATATATATATATATACATACATATATATATATATATATATACATACATATATATATATATATATACATATATATATATATATACACACACACACACACGGGGGACTCAAACCTCCCAATCATATATTAAGGTGACTTAAGCATCCGATCATGTAATGTGATATGGGGGACTCGAATCTCCCAATCATATAATAAGGGGGACTCAAACCTCCCTGGTCATAGGCAAGGGGATTCGACCCCCAGTCCATTTAGACCCACACGCCGGCAAATGCGGTTCCCTGTGTTGGTACCTTCGGACCGCCACTTTTACAACCTAGCTATACAACCCTCTTTTAAGCCCAATTAAAATATTTATCACACATTCCCAATAAGTAAACTAACTGTGCATTAATGCATCCCATTGGTATCGTCATACCAACATCACTTGCAACTTCATTACATGTCAATTGCTTAGCCTACTGGGACTCTAACCCCTAGGCCAAAAAGGACTTCAAAAAAATTAGTCATTTGGGACTCAAGCCCGTTTAATCAATTGGGACTCAAACCCATTTAATCAATTGGGACTCAAACCCATTTATGTGTCAATAAGCCTCTCATGCCATGCAAATAGTTTTAAAGATACTTTAATATGCATATTTTCACATTCAAAACTAATTTCACAATATTGGGTTGAGCTTGGTACCAATTCAATTGTTAATATTCACAAAATTGGAGGAAATCACAACTCCTTAGTTTATTAGCCATACTCATGCACCCCACAAGTTCAAAACCATTAATAAAGCATAAAAAATGCATAATAATTCATGAAAAAAAAACTTAAAAACCATTCATGTCAAAACCCTCAACTAAATCAAAATCCTTATTTCAAATCCACATAATTAACCGTGTAAATTCATGCATTAGATAAAGTGGGTTTAAGGGTAGAGGCACATGCATGAAATATCAAGAATTATGGAGAAGAAACCTTGAATTGACCCTTAGATGCTCAACCTTAAGGAAACCCTAGCTTGCTTTTCTTGAGAGAATTTGAAAGAGAAGGGGATATGTATTGATTGTGTTATGGGTAAGAATGAGGTCTCAATAGTGTTTATAGGCCGTGGGTTATATTTAGGTCAAGAGGGAAATGTCAAACATACCCTTAGTAAAAAGACTAAAAATTAGTTGCCAGTTATTACGGGTCTCATAATGACTCGTTAAGACTCATTGCGACTTGTCTCCATGAGTCGTAGTTAAGATAACGTCACCAAACACACACACTGTTGACCCTACGACTCGCATACTATAGCTCGTAATTAGACTCTACGACTCATAGGGTCCATTCATAGTCACCACAAAAAGCACTTGGGCATACACTAGATGCCCTATGATTTCTATATTATGACTCGTATATAGTCATTACGATTCATTGAGTCTAGCTGTACTCAAGACAGAAAGTTTTGGGTAACAAGTTGGTTAGGCTACGATTGGGACCTAACGACTCGTCATGAGTCTTTAGACTCGTGGCCTCAAGTCATAATCAAGATAGTGACTCAGGTAAATCTCACCAAAAACCTTAAGACTTGGGTTCTATGACTCGTATAGACACCCTACGACTCATAGGGAGAGTCGTAGTTAGGACAGTGAGCTCAAAGCTCAAGAAATTTTCTAGGGTAAAATATCTGGGGTGTTAAGATCTCCCCCACTTGGATCATTCATTCTCGAATGATGGGCCAAGGCATTCATAATAGTGATTTAACACAACTGTACAACCACACTTTCCTTTAACAAAGTCATAAAACAAGGATGTCAATATTAACACATACCTTAAGTACAATTTTTCGAAAGGGGAAAGAAGAATGTAAATTTGGCCTCATGTCCTTTCTAGCCTCCCAAAAAGTTTTCTTCATCCCAAATAAAGTATCAAGTAACCCGCACGTATAACCACGCTCCTTTAGTATGCTTTAGATATGAACACAACATTCTACTATTTCAATCTCCTAATTCCCTCGCTAAATACATAACTACAGAGGCCTGAGTATAACTGCGTATTGTTCCATGTTAAAATCTAACTCAGAATTGAAAGTACTAGTGTAGGTTACCAGACCTTATACTTCACACCCCTCCAATATCACTACTCCAAATTCACTTGCTATCACAAGGGCTTCACCACATCCCCCCTTCTCAAATTTTACATAATGGAAGTTTGTCTTACTCTCCCATCTTCATCTATGGACTTAGCCCGAGTAGTCACCCCAAAGTTTTCAAATTAGAGAACTTCCACTCTCCTATCTATAATACTACTATACTTTTATAGCCACTACCACACTACCAAAAGGAGGGTCACTGTAGAACTAGAGCACAAGCATCAAGGATAGGAGGGTTACTTCTCAATTATGACCCCTAGTAGTTATACTACTCAAGGAGAGACCAGTGAAAACAGAAATAGTACCATAGGCACAACATATTTCATAACAGCCATCAAGATCACAAATAGAGGATTGCTTCGGAATAAACATAACATTGCATGAGTCCTTCAGATAGGGCACGATGAGGAACACTAGTGCATATATTATGGGTTACATAGATAAAGCTGAGATTTTCAAATTCAAGAAGGAGGATAAGTTTTGCTGCTTGGAACTATTTCTTTTCATTCTAAAGACTGCAAATGGTCATGAGTTTGCATATATAGGGTCACTTTGGGGCTAGGATATGACATAAAATGAATCGATAACAAATAGAATGTCTAGTTCCTAAGAACCAATCATAAAGTAAGACATGAGTTTATGGACGCAAACTACTTAGAGAACACAGACTTTAGGTATAGGCACACTTTGAATACATAAGACACAAGTAGAATGCTCGCCTACTCGAAACATGAGGGAATCGCTAGAATATGAGTAGATTTACCATAATTTTTCCCTGAAACTTTACACCATGAGAAAATTTTAAAATTAGCTTTAGTTCATGTAACGCCCCGAGTCTGCACCTCGGAAGTCACATGGTGTTTACGGCCCTGAAGGACCATAAGCTAACCCATGACTGGTACCTACTGTAAACACTGAATAATAATACTGAATTAATACGGAAGTTAGGCTGAAATTTCATAAGGTTCATAATCTGAATACTATTAAATATAACATCTGATAATAATATCTGAAACTGAATACTGTCTGAACTAGTCTAGTCTGAAAAGCCTCTAACTAAACTGTCTGAATATGGAGTTGATGGGATAATCTCCCAACTAACTCCTACTAATAAAATACCAAATCTACTAATATACTGAAATGAAAGAATATCCTCGATAGATGAGGACTCACTACAGTAACTGCTACTGCTGACTGAATCTGGCTAAGCGTGGTCAGGAACCTAAGCGTCAAAACCTATGATATGAGATATCATAGCACAAAAGAAAGAGTATACGTTAGTACTTTAAATATACTGGTATATAAGTGAGGTAGGTCGATATGCAAGGGTTCATATGCATGAACAATAACTGGCTGAATATTATAAATATGAGTGAAACTGTTGATATACTGGTTTTACAATACTGTGTACATAACTACATACTGATTATGCAAGACTATGCATATATATATATATATACTATATTTGAGATCATACTAAAAATGGATACTAAGATTTGATAACTAAGGAAGTGATATCTGTGTTTACTGATAACTATATTACTGATAACTAGGTGACTATTTCTGACAGTCTTGATTCTGTAGAACTGAACTGAGTTCTATAATGAGTCTGAAACTGAAACCGTAGGAGGTAATCATCTAAATAACATGCCCCTCTCTAAATGGATTGGGTTCCAACCTATAACCCCAATTAGAAGGGTGCCAGTATCGTACCATGGGTAAATACAAGATGATGAGTCACCCTCATTTGGCAGGTTCTCGAAATGAAAATGGTGGTACCCTCAATTGGCAGGTAGAACACCTTATCAACCCTCAACTGGAAGGTTGATATCTCAACCTATGCTAGCTACGTAGTTCTGGAATGAAAGGAATGCTACTAGGGATCACACCCTCTATTGGCAGGTGATCCTCCATCCTTGGGTGCACTCGGTACTGAATCCTACTCCCAACTGAAAAAACTGATTATTATACTGAGCTAAACTGGACTGATACTGAGTTTTACTGAGTGCTATAACTGACTGAGTACTACTGTTCGTAACATTACTAAGACTATTCTGTAAATACTGTAGCTCTAGGTAAACAGCTAGATTTTTGTGTACTGAATACCCCCAGGGCTCGAAAGCATGGAAAGTAAAGCATAGCATGATGTTAAAAAGCATAACAATAGATACTTGTTAACAATACATTCACCTAGGTATTTTATCAAACACTTGAGATATATGAACTTGTACAGGAATGGGACCACATGATGACATGTCATGATTTTACTATTCAATTCACATAGGCATTCTATCAAACACTTGGGGAGCATGGTTATTTCACATAATAATAGGCAATACATGAACATCATGGATACAATAATCTATTATAATTTCAAGGGTTTAATATGCAAATCATATAATTCACCACACATGCTATTTTAAAATCATGAAACTTGTAGTAAATCATAAATTGAAACCCAAATAACATCATGAACATGAATACAATCAAATTCAACATGAAATTCATTAAAAATAATAAACTGGTAGTTTTAAAAGAGGTTCTTGAACTCCAAGGGTAAAAGGAAACCCTTGGATGAACAACTAACATACCTGAAAATATGAGTTCTTGATGGTTCTTGGAGGATTGTTCTTAATTCTTAAGGCTAGGGTTTTGTTAATTTGAGAGACAATAACTTAATCTTGAGAGAAAGTGAGTGAATAATGAAATAATTAGCAATTAGTGCTCTTTAAGGGCTTAATTTCTAGTTTATGCTGATTAGGACCGTGGAAAAATACCAAATTACCATTGGAAGAAAGTTAATTTTCATCACTGAAAATCTTAATTTTGGGCTTCACCGCGATGCGGTGGTATTGTGGTGAGCCACTGGATCCTGGATGGAAACTGTATAAAAAGAATGAGTGCGAAAATGCACTTTGGTGTGATGCGCCATTATCACAGTGTCTCATTGAAATTTGACAATTCTGAAAAATGGCATTGGCGCGATGCAATGGTATCGCGTAGCCTCACTAGAAATCTCCAAGTGGGAACTGAAATCTTGGCGCAATGCGGGATTATCAAGATGGAACACTGGAAAAATAACAATTTCCATTTGGACCCTTAGCGCGACGCGGTGATGTACCAGGTGGCACACTGTATTATAAAATTTGCTCTAGCTCTTCGCCCGGGTATCGGATTTGGGCAAACTTTATATCGTTGGAAAGTTGGATAGATTTCCTAAGCAATGGTAAGCCTTAAATATAAAAATTTTGAGTATTTCAAAAATTTTATGTAGAAATACTCATGCTTTGAGAGTTAAACTAAGCTAGAAAAATATGGGGTATTACAATATCTCCCCCTTGGGGACATTCGTCCCCGAATGAGATTGATTAATGTGAGAAACACTGATAGACTGAGTTTACACATAGAATTTGCACAAATGGAATATGGTTGCATGACTAAAACTACTGATAAACTAAATTTTCATACTGAACATGCATATCTGGTGCATGAGTACATGGTTTAACTGATTCAGGAATGCATGACTGTCATGAAGATGATATGCAACAGTGATGAATATTAAATTTGTAACTGTAATTGAACATGGAACTGAGTAAATCTGAGGAAGGCTGTTACCTCAAGATAAATCTGAGTTTGTGGAGAAAAGGTTAGGATACTTGGTCCGCATATCTGTTTCTTCTTCCCAAGTATCTCCCTCAACAGACTGGTTCTGCCAAAGAACTTTGACCAAGGGAACTTCTTTGTTCCTCAGTCTGCGGATCTGATGATCGAGGATTTGGACTGGAACCTCTTTGAAAGAGAGATCGTTCTGAATATATATACGCTCTAAGGGAAATATGACTGCTGGGTCACCAATGTATTTCTTAAGCAAGGAGACGTATAATATTGGGTGCACTGAACTCAAGCTCATAAGCTACCTTTCTGAGATGGCTGAACATTTCATAAGGATCGACATATCGGGGACTGAGCTTCCCTTTCTTGCCGAACCTCTTCACTTCTTTCATGGGAGAGATTTTCAAGTATACAAAGTTACTGATCTCAAACTCGCGATCCTTTTTCCTCACATCTGTATACGATTTTTGTCGGCTCTGGGATACCCTAAGCCTTTCTCTGATCAACTAGACTTTCTCTAAGGTATCAAACACTAAATAAAGCCTTACAACTGTGGCCTCACCAACCTCAAACCAACCTATTAGAGATCTATATCTCCTACCATAAAGATCCTCTAACGGAGCCATCTGAATACTAGACTGATAGCTGTTCTTATATGCGAATTCAATCAAAGGCAAGTGGTCATCCAAACTACCTTTAAAATCAACTACGCATGCCCTTAACATATTTTCTAGAGTCTGAATGGTCCTTTCTACTTGACCATCTGTCTGAGGGTGAAAAACTGTACTAAGGTGAACTTGGGCACCAAGACCCTTTAGGAATGCTTTCCAAAAATGAGAGGTAAATGGGGTACATCTATTTCAGATGGATACTGGGACTCTGTGTAACCTGACCAACTCTCTGATATAGAGTTTGGCATAGTCCTCGGCTGAATAGAAGGCATGGACTGGTGAGAAATGAGCTGATTTGGTCATCCTATCTACGATAACCTAAATCAAATCACACTGATGATGAGTACGCAGCAAACCCATTACAAAGCCTATGTTCACTTCTTCCCATTTCCATGTGGGAATACTAAACTCCTGCATGGACCTACTAGGCTTCTGGTACTCAATCTTAACCTACTGACATATAAAGCACTTAGCTATAAACTCTGCAATATCTCTCTTCATCCCACTCCACCAATAGATCTCCCACAAATTGCGGTATATCTTAGTGGCCTCTAGATGTATCGAGTAACCCACACCATGCGTTTCTGCAAGAATTCACTACCTCAAGTCATCTACACCTGACACGCATAACCTACCCTAGAAACGCAATACACCATCTCTCCCTTAGGAGAAAATCTTTACTTTCTGATCTTTGACTGACTCTTTTAGCTTAAATAGATTGGGATCTCTGTCTTGCTTTTCCTTCACTTTAGAAACCAGAGATGATTTTGAACTATTCTGAACCCATACACTACCCTCTGCTGAATCTACTAAGTGGAAACCTAGTCGGGAAAGTTGATGAACTTCCTAAACTAACTTTCTCTTACTATTCTCCACTGAGAAATAGTACCCATAGACATCCTACTGAAAGCATTAGCCACTATATTAGCCTTGTTCAGATAATACAGAATACTAATGTCATAGTCTTTAAGAACCTCTAACCACCTCCTATGACGTGGGTTTAGGTCTTTTTGAGAAAAGACATAATGCAAGCTTTTATGGTCTATGAACACATCAACATACACCCCATATAAATAGTTCCTCCAAATCTTTAAGGCAAACACTATATCTGCTAACTCAAGATCATGGGTAGGTTAATTCTTCTCATGGGGATTAATCTGCCTAGAGGCATAGGCTATGACCTTACCTTTCTGCATTAGTACACAACCTAAACCTGCTCTAGAAACATCACAATATACAACAAACCCATCTGAACCATCTGGTAGAGTCAAAACTAGAGCTGTGGTGAGTCAAGTCTTCAACTCATAAAAACTCTACTCACAAGAATCTGACCACTGGAACTTGACTTTTCTCTGACTCAATCGAGACATGGGGGATGAAATTGATGAAAACCCTTTCCCATACCATCAGTAATAGCCAGCCAAACTCAAGAAACTTCTGATATTTGATGGACAGATAGGTCTAGGCTAGTTTCTCACTGCTTCAGTTTTTTGAGGGTAAACTCTAAAGTCGTCACCGGAAATGATATAAACAAGGAAAACTACCGACCTTATCCAAAATTCATATTTACTGAATTTGGCAAACAACTGATGGGCTTTGAGGGTCTATAATACTATTCTGAGATGGTCTATATAATCTTGTTCACTGCGGGAGTAGAAAAGGATATCATCAATGAAGACTATGACGAACATGTCCAAGTACCACTTGAACACGTGGTTCATCAAGCCAATGGAAGCTGCTGGGGCATTTATAAGACCAAAGGACATGACTTAAAATTTGAAGTGACTATACCGGGTTCGAAAAGCTATTTTTGGAATGTCACATTCTCTGAATCTGAGCTAGTCATAGCCTGATCTGAGGTCTATATTAGAAAAGTAACGGGAGCTCTAAAGTTGATCAAACAAGTCATTGATTATGGAAAGTGAGTATTTATTCTTGACTGTGACTTTGTTCAACTGATGGTAGTCTATACACATTCTAAAAAAACTATCTTTCTTATGCACGAAGAGAACTGGTGCGCCCCATGGGGAAATGCTGGGTATGATTAACCCCTTATCTAGGAGATCCTTCAACTATTCTTTTAACTTTTTGGGTTCTACCATAGCCATTCTGTATATAGGAATAGAAATAGGTTGAGTATCAAGAAAAAGGTCTATTTCGAAGTTAATTTCTCTCTCGGGAGAAACTCTAGGAAAATCCTCAAAAAAAAAATCTGAGAATTCATTTACTACTGGAACTGACTCAAGACTAGAAGTCTTTGAACTAGAGTCTTTGCCTCGCACAAGATGATAGACACATCCCTTGGATATAATATTTCTTGCTCTAAGGTATGAAATCAAATGACCCTTAAGCACTGTAGTACTACCCCTCCATTCAAGGACTGGTTCACTTGGAAACTGAAAATGAACAATTTTGTTTCTACAATCAACTGAGGCATAACATGAATGAAGCCAATCCATGCCGAGAATGACATCAAAATCCATTATCTCTAACTCTACTATGTCTGCTGAAGTGACTTTTTGAGATATCATAACTGGACAGTTCCTGTATACCCATCGAGATATGATAGACTGACCCACTGGGGTAGAAACTGAAAAAGATTCTATTAAGATTTCTGTTCTGACCTTAAAGTTGACTGCTATGTAAGGAGTTACAAAAGATAGAAAAACACCTGGATCTAATAAGGCATAAAGATGTAAATGGAAGATTTGTAATGTACCAGTGACTATATTAGGAGAACTTTCCTGATTTTGTCTGGACTAAAGCGCATAAAGCCTGTTTGGGCGTTTCCTACTGGTGGCACTGGATTTGGCACCCTGCTGATTCGGGTAACTCGACTGAGCTGAGGGACAAATGTACTGACACGGTGAACCTGACTTAGGACAATCTCTGATTCTATGGCCTGGATTACAACACCCGAAACAAACATCACTACCAGCCCTGCAGACACTTTGGTGGTTTCTATCACATTTTTGATAAAAGAGATTTGTTCGAGCACTGCTGGCACTACCTTGAGATTTAGATCCTAGCGCCCTATCTTTGTTACCATTTCTAAACTTAGGAACTGGAGCACTGGCTGAGGACGGAGCTGGAATAGAAGACTTTGGACAAAATTAGAAACGGTTACCGCCTTCTGACCTAGGCTGAGTAAAATTAAAGCTACCTATTCTAGCTCTGTTGTTCTCCCTCCCCCTCTCTCCTTATTATTAGCCTCTTCAATCTTCTTAGCATGGGACATTAGCCTAGATATATCCATCTCCTTAATAAGCATGGCAGTTTTGGACTCATTAACCATACTCTCTGATACCCAAGACACGAACTTGCTCATTCTGGACCTATTGTCTACTACTACATGGGGAGCATACCTGGCTAACTAAGTAAACCTGAGGGAATAATATTTCACACTTATGTTTCCTTGGCTGAGATTGATGAACTCTAACACCTTGACTTCTCTCAGCTCTAATGGAAAGAATATATCTAGAAAAATAGTAGCAAACTTTACCCATTCTATGGGCTCTGTATCTGTGCCCCTGTATACCTTACACTGCTTAAACCATGTATTAACTACATCTTGTAGTTGATAGGAAGCTAACTCAGCACTCTAACTGAAAGTCACTCCCATAATATCTGTGAATTTTTGCACCTGATCGAGGAGCTCCTATGGATCCTCTTTGGATTTAGATCCTGAAAATAGGGAAGGATTCCTTCGAGTGAAGTCCCTAATCCTGGATGTAGTAGTATTAGCCACTGGTTAGGCCTGAACAATAACTGTCCATTCATTTTGAGTAGCTACCAGATGGGCTAGAGTGGTGAAAGCTGCTCTAAATTCTGTGGGGAGACATGCTTATCCAGGGGACTGCCTGAATGGGATAAGGTGCTGGTTGGTTTCCTATTCTTCTTCCATTGGTATTTTTGGAGGCATGTTCTATAAACAGAAGTAAGAATCTAATTAGACTAATAGTTTAACTTGAGCTCATGCTCATTCGCATGATATGAATACTGAAAGAAGGGAATCTTTCCTAAGAACGTCTTGTAGCCTCTTGCCCATAAGTGTGGCGCACTACACACCCATGCACAAGACTCTACTAGACGTGGCTTTCAAATTCCCTAGGACTCTATTGGACCTTAGGTTCTGATACTAAGTTTCTAATGCCCTGAGTCTACACCCCGGACGTCACACGGTGCTTATGACCCCGAAGGACCACAAGCTAACCCATAATTGGTACCCACTGTGAACACTGAATAATAATACTAAAATAATACAGAAGTTAGGCTAAAATTCCATAAAATTCATAATCTGAATACTATTAAATATAACATCTGGTAATAGTATCTAAAACTAAAAACTATCTGAACTAGTCTAGTTTGAAAAGCCTCAAACTGAACCGTCTGAATGTAGAGTTGATGGGATAAGCCCCCAAATAATTTCGACTAATAAAATACTGAATCTACTGAAATACTAAAATGAAGGAATAGCCTTAATAGATGAGGACTCACTACGGGAACTGCTACTACTGACTGAATCTGGCTAAGCGCAGTTAGGAACCTGAGTGTCCTAACCTATGATATAAGACATAATAGCGCAAAAGAAAGGGAGTGCATCAGTACTGTGAATGTACTGGTATGCTAAGTGAGGTAGGATGATATGAAAGGATTCATATGCATGAACAATAACTGGCTAAATATTATAAATATGACTGACACTGCTAATACATTATTTTGCAATACTGTGCACATAACTACATACTGATTATGCAACACTATGCATATATATATATACTATATCTGATATCATACTAAAAATGAATACTAAGCTCTAATAACTAAGTGACTGATATCTGTGTTTACTGATAACTATATTATTTGATAACTAAGTGACTATTTCTTCCAATATTGATTCTGTAAAACTGAACTAAATTCTATATTGAGTCTAAAATTGAAACTGTAAAAGGTAATTATCCAACCAATATTCCCCTCTCTGAATGGATATGGGTCTAACCTGTAACCCCAGTTAGAAGGGTGTCAGTTCTGTGCCACGGGTAAAGACAAGCTGCCGAGTCACCCTTATCTAGCAGGTGCCCTGAGTGAGAACGGTGGTACCCTCAACTGGCAGGTAGTGCACCTTATCAACCCTTAACTGGCAGGTTGATATCTCAACCTACGCTGGCTATGTAGTTCTGGAATGCAAGGACTGCTACTAGGGATCACTCCCTCTACTGGCAGGTGAGCCCCCATCCTTGGGTATACTCGGTGTTGAATCCTACTACCAACTAAAGATACTAGTTATTATACTGAGCTGAACTGGACTGATACTGAGTTTCACTGAGTTCTGTAACTGACTAAGTACTACTATTCATAACATTACTGAGGCTATATTCTGTAACTACTGTAACTCTAGGTAATTAGCTAGATTTTCAGTTATTGAATACCCTCAGAGCTTGAAAGCATGGAAAGTAAAGCATGACATGATCTTGAAAAGCATAACAATAGATTCTTGTTAACAATACATTCACGTAGGCATTTTGTCAAACACTTGAGATACATGAACTTATGCATGAATGGGACCACATGATGACATGCCATGATTTTAGTATTCAATTCATATAGGCATTCTATCAAACACTTGGGGAGCATGGTTATTTCACATAATAATAGCCAATACATGAACATCATGGATACAATAATCAATTGTAATTTCAAGGGTTTAACATGCAAATAATATAATTCACCACACATGTTATTTTAATTTCATGAAACTTATAGTAAATCATGAATTGAAACCCAAATAACATCATAAACACGAATACAATCAAATTCAACTTGAAATTCATGAAAAACAACCAACTAGTAGTTTTGAAAGAGGTTCTTGAACTCCAAGGGTGAAACAAAACCCTTGGATGAACAACTAACATACCTGAAAAGATGAGTTCTTGAAGGTTCTTGGAGGATTTTTCTTGATTCTTGAGGCTAGGGTTTTGTTAATTTGAGAGAGAATAACTTCATATTGAGAGAAAGTGACTGAATAATGAAATAATGAGCAATTAGTGCTCTTTCAGGGCTTAATTTCATGTTTAGACTGATTAGGGCCGTGGAAAAATATCAAATTACCCCTGGAAGGAATTTAATTTTCGTCACTGAAAATTTTGATTTTAGGCTTCACTGCGATGCGGTAGCATTGACGTAAGCCACTGGATCCTAGCTAGAAATTTTATAAAAAGGACGAGTGCGGAAATGCAGTTTGGTACGATGCACTATTATCGCGGTGTCTCACTGGCTATTGACAATTTTGAAAAATGGCATTGGCACAATGCAATGGTATCGCGTTGCCTCATTGGAAATTGCCAAGTGGGAACTAGAACCTTGGCCTGATGCAGGATTATCACGATGGCACACTGGAAAAATGAGAATTCCCATTTGGATCCTTAGCGCGACGCGGTGATGTACCAAGTGGCATACTATTTTATAAAAATTACTCTATCTCTTCGCCCGGGTATCAGATTTGGGCGAACTTTATATCGTTGGAAAGCTGACTGGATTTCCTATGCAATGGTAAGCCTTAAACTTAAAAATTCTGAGTATTTTAAAATTTTTATTTAGAAATACTTATGCTTTGAGAGTTAAAGTAAACTTGGGAAATATGGGGTATTACAATATCCCCCTCTTGGGGACATTCGTCCCCGAATGAGACTGATTAAGGTGAGAAACACTCATAGACTGAATTTACATAAAAAATTTGCACAACTGGAACATGGTTGCATGACTGAAACTACTGATAAACTGAATTTCAATACTGAACATGCATATCTGATGCATGAGTACATGGTTTGACTGATTCAGGAATGCATGACTGCCATGAAGATGATATGCAATGGTGATGAATACCAAATTTATAATTGTAATTGAACATGAAACTGAGTAAATCTGAGGAAGGCTATTACCTCAAGATGAATCTGAGTTTGTGAAGAAGAGGTGATGATACTTGGTCCGCATATTTATTTTTTCCTCTAAAGTAGCTCCTTCAACGGACTGGTTCCACCAAAGAACTTTGACCAAGGAAACTTCTTTGTTACTCAGTCTACGGATCTGACGATCAAGGATTTGGACTAGCACATCTTCGAAAGAGAGACCATTTGGAATATCCACGCCTTCTAAGGGAACTATGATTGCTGGGTCACCAATGCATTTCTTTAGAAAGGAGACATGGAATACTGGGTGCATTGAAGATAGATCTGAAGGCAACTCAAGCTTATTAGATACCTTTCTAAGATTTCTGAGAATTTCATACGGATCGACATATCAGAGACTGAGCTTTCCTTTTTTGCCGAAATTGTTCACTCCCTTCATGGGAGAGATTTTTAAGTACACAAAGTCGCTGATCTCCAACTCAAGATCCTTTCTCCTTACATCTGCATACATTTTCTATTGGCTCTGGGCTACCTTGAGCCTTTCTCTGATAACTGGACTTTCTCTAAGGCATCAAACACTAAATCAGGCCCAACAACTGTGGCCTCACCTACCTCAAACAAACCACTTAGATATTTGTATCTCCTACTATAAAGAGCCTCTAACGGAGCTATCTGAATACTAGAATGATAGCTGTCATTATATGCAAATTTGATCAAAGCAAGTGGTTATCCAAACTACCTTTAAAATCAACTACGCATGCCCTTAACATATCTTCTAGAGTCTGAATGGTCCTTTCTACTTGACCATCTACCTAAGGGTGAAAAGTTGTACTAAGGTGAACTTGGGTACCAAGACCCTTCAGGAATGCTTTCCGAAAATGAGAGGTAAATGGGGTACCTCTATCTGAAATGATGGATACTGGGACTCTGTGTAGCCTGACAAATTCTCTGATATAGAGTTTGGCATAGTCCTCGGCTGAACAGGAGGTATGGACTGGCAAAAAATGATTTGATTGGTCATCCTATCTATGATAACCCAAATCAAATCATGCTGACGACGAGTACGAGGCAAACCCGCCACAAAGTCGATGTTCACTTCTTTCAATTTTCATGTGGGAATACTGAACTCCTGCATGAACCCACTAGGATTCTAATGCTCAATCTTAACCTGCTGATACATGGATCACTTAGCAATAAATTCTATAATATCTTACTTCATCCCACTCCACCAATAGATCTCCCACAAATTACGGTACTTCTTAGTGGCCCCTGGATGTATCGAGTAACGCGCATTATGCGCTTCTGCAAGAATTTGCTGCCTTAAGTCATCTACACCTAGCACGCATAACCTACCCTGGCAACGCAACATACCATCTGTCCCTTGGGAGAAAACCTCTACTTTCTGATCTTTGAATAACCTTTTTAGCTTAACTAGATTTGGATCACTGTCCTTCTTTTTCTTCACTTCAGAAACCAGAGATGATTATGAACTATTTTGCACCCATACACTACCCTCTACTAAATCGACTAAGTGGACACCTAGTCGGGAAAGCTGATGAACTTCCTGAACTTCCTCTTACCATTCTTCACATGAGCAGCACTACCCATAGACATCCTAATGAGAGCATCAAATACTACATTGGCCTTGACCGAATGATACAGAACACTTATGTCATAGTATTTTAGAAACTTTAACCACCTCCTATGATGGAGGTTTAGGTCTTTTTGAGAAAAAACACACTATAAGATTTTATGGTCTGTGAACACATCAACATGCACCCTATATAAATAGTGCCTCCAAATATTTAAGGCAAACACTACAGCTGCTAACTCAAGATCATTGGTTGGGTAATTCTTCTCATAGGGCTTAATCTTCCTAGAGGCATAGGCTATGAAATTATCTCTCTGCATTAGGAAATAACCCAAACCTACTTTAGAAGTATCACAATATACAACAAACCCATTTGAACCATCTAGTAGAGTCAAAACTGGGGTTGTAGTGAGTCGAGTCTTCAACTCCTGAAAACTCTGCTTATAACAATCTTACCATTGGAAATTGACTTTTTTCTGAGTCAATCAAGACATGGGGGATGCAATAGGTGAAAATCCTTCCACAAACCATCGATAATAGCCAGCCAAACCCAAGAAACTCCTGATATCTGACGAAGCGATGAGTCTGGGCCAGTTTCTCACTACTTCAGTCTTTTAAGGGTCAACTCTAATTCCATCACCGAAAATGATATAAACTAGGAAAACTACTGACCTTAGCCAAAATTAAAACTCAAATAAATTCATGAACATGAATACAATCAAATTCAACATGAAATTCATATAAAATAATCAGCTAGTAGTTTTAAAAGAGGTTCTTGAACTCTAAGGGTGAAAGGAAACCCTTGGATGAAAACCTAACATACCTAAAAAGATGTGTTCTTGAAGGTTCTTGGAGGATTGTTCTTGATTCTTAAGGCTAGAGTTTTGTTAATTTGATAGAGAATAACTTAATCTTGAGAGAAAGTGAGTGAATAATGAAATAATGAGCAATTAGTGTTCTTTTAGGGCTTAATTTCGTGTTTAGAATTATTAGGGCCATTGAAAAAAAAAATACCAAATTACCCCTGGAAGGAAGTTAATATTCGTCACTAAAAATTTCAATTTTGGGCTTCACCGCGATGCGGTGGCATCGCAGTGAGCCACTAGATCCTATCTGGAAACTGTATAAAAAGGACGAGTGCAAAAATGTACTTTGACGCAACATGCCATTATCATAGTGTCTCACTGGAATGTGACAATTCTAAAAATTAGCATTTCGCATTGCCTCACTAGAAATTGCCAAGTGGGAAATAGAACCTTGGCGCAAAGCGGACTTATCGTGATGGCACACTAAAAAAATTAAAATTTCCATTTGGACCCTTTGGGCGACGCGGTGATGTACCAGCTGGCACACTATTTTACAAAAATTGCTCTAACTCTTCACCCGGGTATCAGATTTTGGCAAACTTTATATTGTTGGAAAACTGATTGGATTTCCTACTCAATGGTAAGCCTTAAACTTAAAATTCTGAGTATTTTGAAAATTTTATATAAAAATACTCATGCTCTGAGATTTAAACTAAGCTAGGGAAATACGGGGTATTACAGTTCACCATCTCCCTCTCAATAACTATAATATGAGAACACTACCCTCCAGAAATAATCATATTAACCTTTTCTAACCCTTATAGCTATCACCTTATGAATCATACCCTCATGAGCATACACATCCATACTAAGATATTAAATAACATGGACTAGGTACAACTAGCATTTGCATACTTAAAATCTCATCTAACCAGATGCTAACTAGGGCTCGACATAATGTTATAAAATTAATACTCTTACCCACCTAATGACTTAGCCCCAATTTATCGCTTCAAAACTTGACCTCTGGTATGTATCATAATTACCCACTCTACTATTTCATGAGTTATCAAGCTAATCTCTTCCATACATCTTATCAAGCCTACCAATTTACTCTCGTAAATCTCATATGTCTATTATTGAGCCAATATTTCTTTCACCATAATCAACATCTAAAGTTCAAACTTAGTGGATAGCTACAATCATGCACCACTAACGGACTACCCCGCATAATATACCAGTCAACCCCATAAAGAGGTCACCTTAAATTCTTTATTCAGCTATTGATAATCTACACATAGCTGGAGGAATAATTTTTCCTATAAGAGAACAGGATCATTCCACTGAGAATCACTAGGGCGAATAAAACCTTTGTCAAGAAAATATTTCAACTGCTTCTTAAGCTCTTCCAACTCAGCCAAAGCCATTCTATATGGAGGGATAAAGATGGGATAGGTATCTAGGAGAAGGTGAATCCAAAAATCTATTTCTCTATTGGGAGGAACACTAGGAAGATCATCGGGAGAAACCCTAGAAAATTCATTAACCATGAAAATGTATTTCAAGGAATAACCTTTTGAGTTAGAATCTTTAACTAGGACAAAATGGTAAAGACATCCCTTGGAAATCAATTTTTGGGCTATAAGATATGATATGAATATCTTTTTAGGCGCTAAGGAACTCCCTTCCCATTCTATAATAGTTTCATTAGGAAATTTGAAAATGACCCTATGGGTTCGACAATCTAAGGAGACATAGCATGAATGTAACGAATCCATCCATGAGATGATATCAAAATCAACCATTTCTAATTAAATCAAATCCACCAAAGTTTCCCTACCACCAACAAATACCACACAACTCTTATAGACTCTTTTAGCAATCATAGAGTCACCTACCAGGCTAGTAGAAATAAAAATAGAATAAAAAATACACCTAAAATTGAAACCAAAATGGATAGAAATAAATGGGGTCACATAAGAAAGAGTAGACCCATATTAAGCAGACAATGCACATCACAAGAAAAGAGTTGTAATATACCAGTGACGACATCAAGAGATGCCTCAAATTTTTGGTAGGTAGTAAGAGAATAGAGATGGTTCCGACCCGTACTGGTATTAGAAGTAGAACCCTTTGATGTAGGAGATGATAAAGTGGTAATCAAAACCCTATTATCCCCAAAAGCAACCCTATAAGGAAAATTCCACTGCATATGACCATTCTGACCACAACTAAAACACTAATTCCTCTCCTCATGAAAAAACCCATGATGCAACTGATCACAAAATCGACAAAGAAGATAAGGTAGGATTAACTGGATCTACTTGGATAATATTAGGCACCTTGTTTCATAGGACCACCACTATTTTGAAAATGATGACCACCGGATGGCTTAGGGTAAGAGGCTCTGGCCAATAGTTATGAACAAATTTTTTTTCAACTTCCTTCCTTGGTCAACTATCTCCCATGTCTATTGCTATTATGATGACCCTCACCCTGCTCTAAATATTTGAACTCCTCATTCTATCTTTCCTCTATCCTTGTCTGATTCCTTCTCCTACCAATAAGACCAGGCTGGCATGATAGAGAGACTACTATCTGGGTCAGCAGATGAATAGAACATCAGATTCCTGCATTAGAAATATCTCCTTGATGTTGTGGGACATGAACATCATCAGCTTAAGAAGCATGATGATGTCTGGTAGAGACTAGTGAGACTCCATAAGGGCAGTCAAAAGTGGTAACCCTAGAATGGCTCTGTACCCCATAAGCAGAATGAGTTCCATCCATATTATCATTAAGTGGGATAGAGGAGTTTCTACGAGTATTAGATCTTTGAAGAGATATGATCTAGAAGGAAAACAACCAAAATTAGAGGAGATTTAAGACCTAAGACTCTGTAGCCTAAAAATAGAACAACAAGAAAGAAAAATATTCCTAAATGCCTCGCAGTCTCTTTCTTATTAGTGTACATACTACACACTCATAAAAGAGACTATACTTGACATGAATTTATGGACACCCAATGACACCGAACTTAGATATGATACCAAAATTGTCATGACCAAAAATAAGGCTTGTTTGTGATGGATATCTCAAGTCCACCATGGACCGGAGACCACTTACGTTACCTAATCAAACAAAACTAAATATGCCTAGCAGCGGATGAGTTCTTAATATATAAAAAGATAGGATATAAGAGCTTAGAAGACTCTAAGGTAAGTCAATAATCTAATAAGTAAAACCCAATACCGAAAGCCAATACCCAAATCTAGAGTAATCCATAAATCTTTCTAATCAAAATAAAAATCAATAAAGTCAGGACATGCCCCCGACGATAGCCAAAACAACTCAGAAGCAAAGTCTATAATGTAAAGAAGGTATAACATGAGATAAAGACTTCCAAAGTATGGAAGCTCACGACTTTACTTCAGCCTGACTCATGAACTATCCCATGATCAACTAATCACTGTACAGGAGAAGTAGAAGTATACCTAATGCCAGCATCCCATGGGGACAAAATATACATAGCCGGTTAGTGGGTTAAGCACTAGTATTTAACTCAGGGATAAGGGATCAAAATAATGTCATTATCAATAATTCAAAACAGTCCAAATTTAGTGTACATAGCCATATAAAATTATATATATATCACATGTCGTGGTAGGGAATAAGACTTAACATGAATGTTTAAAACCTTAGCTTGGATTGTCTTGCTTAATCATCATAATAGTACTCGCGAGCTATATGGGCCGTAGTTCTCACCCCTAGTCAGACCCTAGTGCATGTAGCTGTACGAACCAGAGAATTATCATATATATATACAAGGGGAACTCGAACCCCCCAATCATATACTGAGGTGACTTAAACACCCGATCATGTAATTTGATATGGGGGACTCAAACCTCCTAATCATATAATAAAGAGGACTCAAAACTTCTTGGTCATAGGCAAGAGAATTAGAACCGCAGGCCATTTAGACCCCCGTACCAGCAAATACGGTTTCTAGTGTTGGTTCTTTGGTACCTTGTAATACCTAATGTATAAAAGCTACTATTCAGCGTATAAATTGTCTTTTTAAGTTGTATAAATGACAAACAAGTCATATGTTAGAGCCATACGTATAGTAGTGTGGAATAGTTATAGTTTGTTATAGATATGAGTTGATCTTGGAAGTCGTCAAGACACGGTGCGAGTCATATAAAGTTGAGCCGTGAGGGTAACAAAAGAGAATTAGTTTCCTCCACTTTCAATTATTTAACAACACTTTCCTCCTTCCATCTTTAATATCATCAAGATTAAGGTTTCTCTTACTATGTCAACTTTTGAGTCTCAAATTTCAAGCTCTCTTCACAAGTCAAGCAATTCCAGGTATGTGGAGTTTATGAACAAGGTTATTCTTTCATCCTTATATCCAGTAAATATGATTTTAAGAGTGAATTTACTTGTTTTAAATTAGGGTTCATACCCAAATAACCATATTCTTGAAGTATGACATCACTATGTGATAGAAAGCTTTAAGTGTATCAAGGTTTACATATATTCATGTCTTGACTTATAAGATTTATAATGTGATTTGAAATTCATTATCTTGACTGTGATGTTGTTGAAATATTTTAAGATGATTATTGAACATAATGTTTTGTTATGAATTTCTATGAAATAAAGTATGAACTCCAAGTTTTAAGTACAAGTACTGAGTTTACTAGAAGTTTATGCTCTTAAGCTTTATTATTATGTACTATAACATGATTTAAAGAAAATATTGATATTTTGACCTAAATATAAGACATGAAATCCACTAGTGTTCATCTTGATTATTATTAGAAGTAAAGAGAAGCATTGCTATTTTTTAGTTTACAAACCACATGATATTTTAAGGTGGATTTCCTAAGTAAGAGCATATACATAATTTAGGAGTAATATTTAGCATCGAGAAGGGAATGTAGATGAGCGTATCCTTAATTCCTGGAAACTATGAGCCATCATAATTTATGTTTTTTCCCCTAATATGGATAAAGTATAGTTCTTACTTAAGTTAAGGTTCTATTCTAATGACAAGGGTAGAACAGCTCTTCCCAACATAGGTAAGGCATTAGACTCCATGGTAGCTCACATGATTTATGTCGGTTATAAGAATATCCCATAAGAAAGAACAAGGGTAAATATTTTTGAATCTAAGTATTATGGCCCACTAAGTTTACTCTTTTGCATCATTACCCATGTTCTGTGATCATGCAGTATTTAGTTTTACTTAGGTTCAAGGTGATTCATTTATGCTTAGCATGGATTATTTTAAAGTTAAAATATATATTAGGTTCTTATTTTACTTTGTATTCACCCGACATACTCATTACATTCCATAGGTACTGACCCATATTTATGTCTATGTGCTACATTGTCTTATAATATAGATTCCAGTGCTCATTTCCAGCAGCATAATTAACTACGAGCATCATCACCTACATCTCAACTTTTTATAATTCCTTATAATTTGAGGACCCAACTTATAAAACTTCTATTCATTGATGCAATTATTTTAGCTATTTGATTTCTATTTATGTTCGGGTCAGCTGGGGTCTGTCCCAGTGGCTCTATAGTTGGTTGTAGAGGCTTGTCAAACTATTTATTTTATAATGTCAAAGAGTGTTTTTAAGGTTTCAAAAGTTAAAGATTTATATTAAGTTGTGGAATTAACTATCTTCAGTCCTGATTCACATAAGGGTTCACCATTCATGCGAGTTGTAAGATGAATAGATATTATGGGTTACCTTAGAGATATTCATATTCTTGAGCACTGTGTGACATCTGGGGGGGGGGGGGTAATTTGGTGCATTACAAACTTGGTATAAAAGCCTAAGGTTTAAAGAGTCCTAGGGAGTCAGAAAAGCCACATTACATAGAGTCTTTATCATGAATGTGAAGCACGCCACATTTATGAGCGAGAGGCTATGGAATGAGTTAGCAATCATCATTTCTTTCATGATCTATTGTGGTTATAGTTGTATCTATCTTTCTTAACTTATGCTTTTATATGATAGAATATGCCTTCTCACTAAGCTGATACATACAGAAATGATGATCAACCACCCCTGCATGCAGACCCTCTGAATGAGAATATATCTCATGCTTAATTTTAGGCTGCCTTTCAAGCATTGTACCAATTTATGAACGCTAATGTTCAAGGAAATCAACAGGCATCAATCCCACTTCAAAAAAATGGTAACTTGGTTGCAACCTAAATTTGGGACTTTATGAGATCGAATCTACTTAAGTTCAATGGATCAATGGTGGATGAGGATCATTAAATCTTTGTTTATGAGGTGAGAAAGATTACCCATATCATGCATGTTACTGAAGAAGAGAGTGTAAAGTTAGCATCCTATAGGCTGAAGGATGTTACTTATGGTTGGGTTACTATGTAGAAAGAAGGTAGGGGTAAGAATGCGGCTCTTATGAGTTGGTAATTATTTCAGAGTGCTTTTTTGGATAGGTTCTTTCCTCATGTGATGAGGAAGGCTAAAGTACAGAAGTTTATAAACCTGAAATAAGACTCTATAATAGTGAAGGAGTACTGCCTTATGTTCACTCAGTTGTCTAAATGTTCCTAAAGTTTTTATCTAATCCTAGAGCCTGTCTGAGTAAGTTTTTCATTGGGTGTCTGACTTAGTAGTGAAAAAGTATAGGACTGCCATGCTAATTGCAGATATGGCTATTGCTCGGTTGATGATTCATGCTCAATAGATTTAGGCATAAAAGTTGATGGAAAGGGAGAATAGAAAAAAAAGAGCTAGGACTGGACAATTTTAGTATAGTCAGCCAAGGTCCAAAAGGGAAAGCTGTTTGTAGGGTCATTCATCAGTGCCTGTGCCATCTTTAGCTAGTGCCTTTACATCCAGGACCTGACAGAAGTAGTGGGATAGGAATTGGAATTCCAAGTCTCAAAATGCTATAGTCGAGAGGCCCAACTACCCGAGATATACAAAGTATGGTAGGACCCATTCTGGTGAGTGTTTGATGGGAAAAAGAGGTTGCTATAGTTGTGGCAAGTTGGGCTACAGGATCAAGGAATGACCATATATTAATCAAGAAAGGTGAGATGCCTATCCTCAAACTCAAGCTTCAAATTTAATAGCTTTGCCAGGATGCCCAGTTCCCCCATAGGGTACATCATTTAGTACCGGTAGCGGTCAGTGCCAAAATTGGTTCTATACTTTACCATCCCGCCAGGAGAAGGAGAGTTTACCAAGTGTGGTCACTGGTATTCTTCATGTCTTTCACCTTGATGTCTATGTGTTGTTAGACCCGTGATTAAATTTCTCTTATGTAATTCCATTGGTTGTTATAAATAATGGGGTAGGTGTAAAAAATACCCCTAAGCCCTTCTTAGTTTCTACTCTAGTTGGCGAGTTAGTTGTTTATAGATGAGTCAATAGGGAGTGTTCTTTTGCTGTACTCCATAAGATCACACTAGTGGACTTAATAGAGTTTGATATTGTAGACTTCGATGCTATTATTGGCATGGATTGGATCCATTCATGCTATTTATCAATATATTACCACACCCACGTGGTAAAGTTTCAATTTTCTAGTGAGACAATTTTTTAGTGGGACGGTAGTTATGTGTGTCCCAAAGTTTGTTTCATCTCTTATCTTAAGGACAGGAAGTTAATATCAAAAGGGTATATCTATCATCTGGTTTGAGTTAAAGATACCAAGTCTGAAGTCTCATCAGTTCAATCAGTCTGGGTAGTAAATGAGTTTTTAGAGGTTTTCTCCGAAGATCTTCCCAAGGTACCCCTTGACAGAGAAATAGAGTTTGATGTTGATCTTCTTTCTGATACTCAACCCATCTCCATCCCTCCTTATTGGATGGCTCTGGTTGAAATTAAAGAGTTAAAGAAGCAACTTAAAGATCTCTTAGATAAATGTTTTGTTAGATCCAGTGTTTCTCTGCGGGGTTCTTTGATCCTTTTCATGCACAAAAAATATGGCACTCTCAGAATATGTATAGATTATAGATAACTAAACAAGGTTACCATCAAGAACAAGTATCCCATTCCTAGAATTGATGATTTATTTAATCATCTTTAGGATACCCATTGGTTTTACAAAATTAACCTTAGGTCGGGATATCTCAGTTGAAATTTATGGAGTAAGACATTTTAAAATAGCTTTACAAATAAGGTATGACTATTTTGAGTATGTAGTTATGTTGCTGGACTGACAAATGCTCCTACAGCATTTATGGATTTGATGAACAGGGTCTTCAAGCAGTTTTTGGATATTTTTGTCATTGTCTTTATAGATGACATATTGGTGTATTCCATGAGTGAGGAGAAATATGCAGACTATTTAAGAATAATGCTGCAGACCTTCAAGGATCGTCAATTGTATACAAAGTTTAGCAAATCTGAATTTTTGTTAGAATCTGTTACTTTTTTGGGGCATGTCATTTCAGGGGCTGGTATTCATATAGACCCTTAGAATACTAATACAATGAAGCACTGGCCTAGACCCATTACTCAATTCGATAGCAAGAGCTTTTTGGTTTTGGCTGGGTATTATAATAGATTTATAGAAAGGTTATCCTTTATAAATGCACCAATGACTAAGCTGGTCTAAAAGAAAGTAAAGTTTATATGGTCGGATAAGTGTGAAAAGAGTTTCCAAGAGTTAAAGGATAGATTGACCTCGGCTCTGGTGTTAGCTTTACCGAAGGGGTTAGATAGATTTTTAGTGTATTGTGATGCTTTTAGAGTTAGGTTAGGTTGTGTGCTGATGCAAAATAGGAGAGTGATAGCCTATGCCTCCAAGCAGCTTAAGGATCATGAAAAGAATTACCCAACTCATGACTTGGAGTTAGTTGTCGTGGTTTTTGTCTTGAAAATTCGGCGGCACTACCTCTATGGTGTGCATGTTGATGTTTTCACTAACCATAAGAGTCTTCAATATGTATTTTCTTAAAGGGAGTTAATCTTCATCAGAGAAGGTGGTTGGAGTCACTGAAATATTATGACATGAATGTGCTCTATCATCTGGGTAAGGCCAATGTGGTGGCAGACTCACTGAGTAGGCTGTCTATAGGTAGTGTGTCACATGTGAAAGAGGAAGAAAAGGAACTGACCAAAGAAGTACATAGATTAGCCTATTTGGGAGTACATTTGCTTGACACAGATAATGGGGGAGTAGTAGTTTAAAATGGTTCAAAATTATATTTGGTAGTGGAAGTAAAGGAGAAACAACAAAGTGATCCCATACTTAGCCAAATATTGGAAATAGTCTAACAACAAAATGTTGAGGTTTTCTCCTAAGGGGGAGATAGTGTACTTCGCTATCAAGGTAGGCTTTGTGTTTCAAATATAAATGGGTTGAGGGAAAGGATACTAGCCGAGGCTCATGGTTTGAGGTATTTTATTAATAAGAGTGCTACTAAGTGTACCACGACTTACAAGAAATTTATTGGTGGAGCGATATTAAGATAGACATAACAAAGTTTATGTCCAAGTGTCCAAATTGCTAGCAAGTTAAAGTTAAACACTAGAGACTGAGTGGTACGCTACAAGAGTTCAACATCCCTACTTAGAAGTAGGAAATAGTGAATATGGATTTCATCACTGGGTTGCCTCATACCAGATCAGTATGATCCGATTTGGGTCATAGTAGATTGAATGACTAAATCAACCCATTTCCTACCTGTTAAAACTTTAAATACAACGGAATATTATGTGAAAATTTATATTCATGAGTTAGTAAGGCTTTATGGAATACCATTGTCCATCATTTAGACAAAAACACGCAGTTCACTTTATAGTTTTGGAAGTCTTTTTAGAAGAGCCTTGGTACAAAGGTTAATCTTAGAATTGCCTTTTACCCACAAATTGATGATCAGGATGAATGTACAATTCATACATTAGAAAACATGCTAAGGACGTGTGTTTTATATTTTAAAGAAAGTTTGGATGACCACCTACCTTTGATTGAGTTTGCCTATAATAATAGTTATCATGCTAGCATTCAGAGGGCTCCATTTGAAGTTTTGTATGGGTATAGATGTAGATCACCAATAGGGTGGTTTGGGCTGGGTGAAGTGGATTTAATTAGGCTGGACTCTGTTCTTAAAGCTATGGCAAAATTTTAGTTGATTCGTGAAAGATTGAAGACTGCTTAGAGTCATTAGAAGTCGTATGCAGATATAAGGAGGAAAGAGCTTAAATTTAAAGTGAGGGATTAGGCATTCTTGATAGTGTCACCTATGAATGGAATTATGATATTTGGAAAGAAAGGGAAGTCGAGTCCCCAATTTGTTGGTCCATATGTTATAGTGAAGCGTGTAGGAGAGGTTGGTTATGAATTGGACCTTCTGTTAGAGTTAACTGTGATTCACCAGTGTTCCATGTTTTAATACTTAGGAAGTACATTGGATATCCATCCTTAGTAGTTACCCTAGAGAGTACTGGGGTCAAAGATAAGTGTCATATGAGGAGATTCCTAAGAAGATTCTTGATAGGTAGGTTCGAAGGCTAAGGAATAAAGAAGTAGCATCAGTGAAGGTTCTTTGGAGAAATCAATTCATTGAAGGGGCCACTTGGGAGGCTGAAGTAGACATGATGACCATGTATCCTCATCTCTTTTCTTCCAACTTCATTCCTCATGAAGGTAAATAGTTATTTTCAGCCAAAACTCTTTCTCTTTAAGTCCGTTTAAGTATTCTTAAGTCATATCTTATGTGGTGAGTAATTGGGTCCTTGTAATAGCTATAAGTTTGGCTATAAGTTTGATGTAGAGGTGTTGATTCATTTCCAAATCCTAGACAAATCACATTTGAGGACAAATGTTTCCAAAGGGAAGATATTGTAATACCCCATGTCGAAAAACAACTATTCAACATACAACTTATCTTTTTAAGTCGCACAAATAATGTATGAGTTGTATGTTGGAGTCATACCTATGGCAGTGTGGAATAGTTGAAGTCTATTATAGATACGAGTTGATTCTGGAAGTCGTCAAGACATGGTATGAGTTGTATGAAGATGATTTGTAAGGGTAACAACCTAGGTTCTCTAAGTTTCTATCTAAGTTACGAATGGGGGACTACAAGTTGTATTGAGAGGTTACTAGTTATTGGTTAGACTCGTATGTTGACTAGTGTATACCATATTTGATCCTGCCAAGCTTACTAGTCATGAGGCTAATCGTATCTTCACTATCAGAGTCATATGGTTGACTCGTCATGACTAGCGGTCAATTTCTATAATGTTCAATTAAGGGTCCTTTTGATCTTTTCCCCTCTAATAATTCCCAACCCATGACTTATAACCTAAGAAGGAGCATTATTTTCCTCCATTTTCAGTCAATTAACAACACTTTCTTCCTCCCATCTTCAAGATCATCAAGATTAGGGTTTTTATCACCAAGTCATCTTTCAAGTCTCAAAGTTCAAGCTCTCTTCACAAGTCAAGCAATTCTAGGTATGTGGGGTTTATGAACAAGGTTTATTCTTTCATCCTTGTGCCTAGAAAACATGTTTTTGACAATGAATTTACTTATTTTGAATTAGGGTTCATACCCAAATAACCCACATTCTTGAAGTATGAAATCACCATGTGATATAAAGCTTTAAGTGTATCAAGGTTTACACATATTCATAGCTTGACATGTAAGATTTATAATGTGATTTGAAATTCATTATCTTGATTGGGATGTTGTTGAAAGATTTCAAGGTGATTATTGAGCATAACGTTTTGAATTTTATTAAATAAAGAATGAACTCTAAGTCCTAAGTACAAGTACTGAGTTTAGAAAAAGTGTATGCTCTTAAGCTCCATTGATATGTTCTATAACATGATTTAAAGAAAAGCTAGATCTTTTGATATAAAGATAAGATATGAAATCCACAAGTTTTCATCTTGATTATGATTTAAAGTAAAGAGAAGCATAACTAGTTTTTAGTTTACAAACCCACATGCTATTTTAAGGTGGATTTCCTAAGTATGAGCATATATGTAATTTTGGAGTAGTATTTAGAAATAAGAAGGGAATGCATATGAGCGTATCCTAAATTCCCAAAAACTACGAGCCATCATAGGTTAGAATTTTTCCCAATATAGTTGAAGTAAAGTGATCACTTAAGTTAAGATTCTATTCCAATGGCAAGGGTAGAACAGCTATCCCCAAGGACTCTATGGTAGCTCACATAGTTTATGTCGGTTAGAAGAATCTCCCATAAGAAAGAATAAGGGTAAAGATTTTTGATTGAAGTGTTATGGCTTACAAAGTTTACTCTTATACATCATTTTCAAATGTTTTATGATCTTGTGGTCTTTAGTTTTACTCAAGTTCAAGGTGAGTTATGTATGCTTAGCATGCATTATTTGAAAGTTTACATATATATTCAGTTCTTGTTTTACTTTACATTCACCCCCACATACTCATTATATTTTAGAGGTACTGACCCACATATATGTCTATGTGCTACATTGTCTTATATTGTAGGTTCTGGCACTCGTTTCCAGTAGTACAATTAAATACAGGCATCATCACCTATATCCTGACTTTTGGTGAGTCCTCCTCATTGTCCGAGGACCTAGCTTATTAGATTTATGTTCATTGATATAAGTATTTAGTTATTTGATTTCTATTTATGTTCGGTCAGCTGGTCCCAGTGGCTCTCTAGTTAGTAGTAGAGGCTTGGCAAACTGTGTATTTTCTAAGTTCAAAGAGTTTGTTTAAGGTCTCCAAAGTTAAAGATTTACATTAAGTTGTGGAATTAATTATCTTAAGTCCATATTAAGATAAGGGTTCACCATTCATGCAAGTTGTAAGATGAATAGATATCATGGGTTATGCTATTGTTATTCATAGTCTTGAGCACCGTGTGACGTCCTGGGGGTACTTTCGGAGCGTTACAGACTGCCACTTTCACGGCCAAACTACACAACCCTATTTTAATCCTAATAAAAATATTTAACACACATTCCCAATTAAGTGAACCAACTGGGAATTAATTTATCCCGTTGGTATTGTCATACCAACATCACTTGCAAGTTCATTAACATGCCGTGTCAATTACTTATCATACTAGACTCTAACCTCTTGGACAAAAAGGACTTCAAAATAATTAGTCACTTGGGAATCAAACCCGTTTAATCAATTGGGACTCAAAACCATTTAATTAATTGGAACTCAAACCAATTTATGTATCAACAGGACTCTTATGCCATGCAAATAGTTTCAAAGATACTTTAATATGCATATTTTCACATTCAAAACCAATTTCACAATATTGGGTTGAGGTTGTTACCAATTTAGTTGTCAATATTTATAAAATTAGGGTAAATCACAACACCCTAGTTTATTAGACATACTCATGCACCTATAAACTCAAAACCATTAATAAAACTTCAAAATGCATAGTAATTCATGGAAAAACAATTTAAGAACCAGCCATATCAAACGCTTAACCAAATCAAAAACCTGATTTCAAATCCATATAATTAATCGTGTAAATTCATGCATTAGATAAAATGAGTTTAAGGGTAGAGTCACATGACTGAAATATTAAGAATTATGGAGAAAAACCTTGAATTGACCCTTAGATGATCAGCCTTAAGAAAACCCTAGCTTGCTTTGATTAAGAGAAGTTGAGAGAGTAGAGGATATGTTTTGATTGTGTTATGGGTAAGAATTAGGTCTCAATTGTGTTTATAGGTCGTGGGGTATGTTTAGGGTATAAGGGAAATGTCCAAAATATCCTTAGTAAAAGGACTGAAAATTAGTCGCCAGTCGTTCTGAGTCTTATAACGACTCATTAAGACTTATTGTGACTCATCTCCATATGTCATAGTCAATACAATGTCACCAAGCACACATATTATTGACCCTACGACTCATACACTACGACTCATAATGAGACTCTATGACTCATAGGTCCATTTGTAGTAACCACTAAATCCACTTGGGCATACACTGGATACCCTACTATTGCTACATTACAACTCGTATAGAGTCATTATGACTTATTGAGTCGAGCCATACTCAAGATAGAAAGTTTTCGGTGACAAGCTAGTCAAGCTACGATTGGGACCTAATGACTCATCATGAGTCTTTGTGATTCGTGGACTCAAGTCATAAGAAAATGTCACTGAAACCTTATAACTTGGGTCCTATGACCCGTATAGACACCCGACGACTCATTGGGAGAGTCACAGTCAGGTCAGTGAGCTCAAAGCTCAAGAAATTTTCAAGGGTTACAAATTTGAGTTGATACAAAGATATACAAGAAAGGAACTAGTAGAAGACTGATTTCACTTATTTTATTCCCAATCTACATTTGAGAAGGCATAAAGATCGAGCAGAGACTTATGATCTATAAAGAGTCCATATTTTACCGTTCCAACTAAGTAGCGAATCATACTTTTGATGGCAAACAAATGATTTTCATTCGTACGATGGGAGGATTGTGCTAGCTTGTTTACGGAAAAGTCTATGTATGGTCTCGTTATTGCCAAATACTACAAGTTTCCAACTATAGTATGATAGATCTTAAAATCATCAAGATGTGTGCTATCATCTAAGAATAATGCATTTCCAGTAGGCATGAGAGTATTAACTACTTTCGTACCTGCCATTTATGTCTTGTCAATTATGTAATTAATATATTTCTTCTTAGATGAGAATATTTATTAAAAGGTTTTACAACTTGAACACCAAGAAACTAATTAAGAGAGCCCAGATCTTTTACAGAGACGCATTGCCTAAGTCAAAAAATAAACTTATCGACAATATTAGGATTACTCCCCATAAAAATCAAGTCCTCAATATAGATGAACAAGTAAATAGTGATGTCCAATTAATTTTAAATAAGGAGATAATGATCGACATTATAAATTTAAAACTCAAAGTTAGAAAATAGCTTGGTAGTTCTGAGTACCAAGCTCGTGGTGCTTGTTTAAGCCTATAAATTTCTTTCTTGAGTTCCCAGACATGTGTAGGCCTTTTTTGGTCAACAAAACCTTTAGGTTGAGCCATCTAAATCTCTTCCATTAGTTTACCATTCAAGAAGCCACTATTGACATCTAATTGTTGTAAAGGCCAATCTCTTGTAATAGCTACAGTTAAAATTACACAAACTATAGGGTGCTTAGCAACTGAAGAAAAGGTCTTAATATAAATAATGCTCGATCGTTATGTATATCATTGAGTAATACGTGCTTTATGTTTGTTTATTTTCCCATCAGAATTTAGCTTGACTCAAAAAATTCATTTAGATCCAACTATCTTTTGCTTTGCAATAGATGAAATGAGCTCCTATGTGCCTTATTTTTGTAACGGATAAGTTCTTTCTTACATAGATGGCTTTAGTCAGAAAAATTTTTGTGCTCTTGACATATATTTTGGCTTAAATTTTATACTAGAAAATAAGTTATGCTCAGGTTGTACAACAGATTAGACAATAGAGGGTATGGAAAAAGAAGAGAACTCATGCCTGGACATATTAATAGGGACTTTGGATGGTGTGTGGTCTTGGGTGAGAGAGTTGTCTTTTGTTTCAGAAAGAGTGGTGTGCATGCATAACTTTTGTGCTAGTTTATGAATATTATTCCTTGATTGGGTGATCGTGGGATGATGTTTCCTTGTAAGTAGGATATGAATTAGGTTAGGAGCTCGTTGATGAGGGAGAATGATTTTGCCTTAAATATAGGGCAGGTTGGACTTTGGAAGCAGAGTAAAAATTGGTGTGTCTATTTGATACACCATTTTGAGAAGTGCAATTTTTTGTTATTGGACTAGAAATGGAATAAACTTCACGAGCAACACTACTCTGATGGTCACAAAGCTTTTCATGGAGTTTATCAAAAGAGAGAGGAGTTTCTCGCTCACGAATTGTAGAAGATATCATCTTATACTCAGAGGGGAGTATATTAAGAACATGATTGGAAATATCATCCATTGGTATATTTTATTGAGAAAAATTCAAAGTTGTAACAAGCTACTTCATGATCTGAGGTGGTTTTATGCACTTTAGTGTTGTTATCCTAGCTTATTTAGCTTTTTTTTGAGGACAACTTGTGTGCTTAATGTGTTAATTATGATATAATTGAGCATCTAAGTATTTAAGTATATTATTACAATGTTTAAGGTGTCTTTCAAACAAGTTTGTACTTAATTTTGTCACTTAGAGTTTGAACGAGAAAACTACTGTTACTAGCTTGAGCTAGGTGTTGTTCTAGTTGATCGCGATGGATTCTAACGTGTGTAGTGAGTTACTGAGGTTTGATTGTGTAATTTCTTGGGTAAAATTTTTTTATAATGTTTAAAGTACAATTTAATCAAGCCAAGAGTCAAAACACTAAATTAAAGATCAAAGAGCGCAAAACTAGTTCTTAGCTTAAGTTTCTAGTTCATTGTTTGGATTGTGTGTTGTTTTGAGCACTAATCAGTGGTGATTGATGATATAGGATGCTTGGTGATTTTATTATTATGATATATATATTATTGAAAATCTGGAAATCAAGGGGAAATAACACTACAAGGCTTGGGATGGAAGGACAAAGGCATAGGACGTGGGAAGAAGCCAAAAATGCAATTTCCAATGAAGCCTTATGCTAGAGTGGCGACACACACCTTAGTACAATGGATCAAGTAAATAGACACAACCCTTAGTATATTTGAGAAAGCAATGAATCACATACCATACGACCTAGGAGCAAGCAATGCACCGCGACACTTATCCCACCCACGGCCAAACTTTGACCCTATAAATAGGACACTTGTACTCATTGTTAAACACTTTTGGATGTATTGGAAGCTTTGAGAGGGGCTGTAAAACAATTAAATTAGGGGTTTTATATCTTTAATTTAGTTTGTTTATGGATTTTATAATGTATTTATACATCTTGATTATGGTTATGTCCATTAGTGTCTAAACGCCCCCTTTTCGGGGTTAAGGCCAAGAACATGATTAGTATGGCTTTGAATCGATTTTGTTTGGATTGCTTATTATATTTGGTTATTTATTTATCCTTTTTATAACTATTTTAAGGATTCGATACCTTTAAAATATATCAATTGTCGACTGTGTGAACCCAGGAGGAGGAATAAGAAGATAGAACGGAGGGGTAAATAGAGCAAGGTTCTTATTCTTTTATAAAATAAGGAATTTAAATTAGCGTATAGGATAGGGATATACCTAGAATAATTGCTTGGTTCACTTACAGGATTACATCTTAATGGATCTAAATGGATTATTACATTCCTACTCAACGATGTAGTTATAATGTCCAGTTAGGTAGAAGATTAGAGGCCGGGAGTCCATAATCATATGATAAACCCTGCGAATCAACAACAAAGATAAGTAATCTAACTAATAAAGTTCAATATGTAGTATGATGGTTCGTTGTGCTTTAACCCCGGATTTTCATCCATTGATTTTCCAAAGTATTACTTTTTCACATTATTTTAGTTTACTTTTAGTTTATAAACTTTCAAAACTCTTTTGGTCACGTTTGCACCAATTTCATCTCAATAGTTAAACTAGAATTGGATAGTTGTCAACACAAGTCTCTGAGGGATAGATATTCGGCTTTATTTAAGGTCTCTGTATTACTTGGTGAGACCACATACACTTGCGTGTGTGCTTGGGTGCAACAAGTTTTTGGCGCCATTGTCGGGGACTTGTAAATTGGTAGCTATTTTAGTTTTAGTTTTAATTTTTAGATTTATTTGGTTCTTTACACTTGGTCTTGGCATTAAATTTTCTGGAAATAAGTTTACAAATTAATAAGTTGGTAAGGAATAGGAAGTTGGTTGAACCAAGCCCCGAACAAAAGAAACGCTTACACCAATTGAGGAGAGAAATAATCCTTCACCCCCATATCCCACAAATTCAAGAGGAACAAGACAATACTGCTCTCATGGATAAAGATCAACCAGCCCACAGGATAGTTTGCAAAGTGGCAATCCCACTTCCAACAAATTTGACCTCCCCTTTTCAGAAATAGGATGTTGGAGGTAACTTTGAGCTTAAATAGAACATGGTGCAACTATTAATCAGCAGTGGATAGTTTATAGGGCTTTAACATGAAGATCCACAAGCCCATCTGCAGAATTTCTTAGAGATCAGTGACACATTCATCTCTACGGGTGTGTTAACTGACTATGTTAGGTTGACATTATTCCCCTTTTTATTGTCGGGGGAAGCAAAAAAGTGGCTGAACGCTGAGCCAAAAAGTTCAATCACAACTTGGGATGGCTTAGCTCAGAAATTTCTAGTCCGATTCTTTCTATCTGGCAAGACTGCAAGACTGCATGGTGATATTGTGAGCTTCAATCAGAAGCCAGATGAGAACTTATATGATGTATGGGAGAGGTTCAAAGCTCATTTTTAGGATTGTCCATATCATCAGCAGTCCAATAAGGTACTAGCACACACTTTTGTTGAGGCGCTTGATCATAACATGAAAATTTTTCTAGATTCATTTGCAGGTGGTCAACCATTGGAATTAATGTATGATGAGCTATACACTTTGTCAAATCGGATTGCACAAGGGAATCTTGAGTGGCATTCTGACTCAAGAAGTGCTAATAAGAAGATTATAGGGGTGTTGGAGGTAAACCAATTTACTTCTATATCTGCTTAGATTTCTGTACTACAAAATTAGTTAAATCACTACAGAACCAGTTAAATCCTCATCTCAGTAATATAAAATTGGGGGATACACAGCCTATAACAACTATTAATTCAATTCAGTAGACTAATACTTGGTTTAAGATTTGTGGCAACAATGGTCATTCTGCAGCCATGTGTGGTGCAAATCCTGAATCAGTGATGTTTGTGGATAATTCTCAAAGATTGAATTATGGGAAACCTACAATCTAAAGTGGCAGACTCAACCACCAAATCCATCCTAGAACAACCAATAATAACAGTTTCAGAAGCAACAGGATCAAGGGAATCAGGCCACTAGTAATATGAAAGAGATGCTGAAATAAATTTTAGCTGCTCAAGCACAATTGGCAGTAGAGATAAAGAGCCAACAACAATATATAAAAATCCATCAAGTGGATACAAAGAACTTAGAGATATAGGTTGGGCAACTACATCTAGCACAAAATGCCAGGGCTCAAGGTGGTTTGCCAAGTAACACTGAACCTCCTAAACAAATAATGAAATCACGTTAAGGAGAGGTAAAGATCTCAATGAAGAACTTCCAAAGGCAATTAAGGAGGTAGTTGTAGAGATAACTCCTAAACCAGTAGATGACAAGGTTACTGAAAACTTGAGAAAGTCTAAGTACTCAAAAATTAAAGTTTCTGAGCAGGTGAAGAAGAGACCACCACCACTTTTTCCATAGAGTCTTAGTAAAGCAAAGGAAGATACATGTTTCAAGAAGTTCTTTGACACGTTTAGAGAGCTTTACATTAACTTTTCTCTTTTAGATGTTTTGCAAGGAATGCCCAAGTACGCTATGTATTTGAAGGATGTGGTCACTAACAAAGTCAAGTTACAGGATGTTGAGACTGTAACAATCACTGGGGAGTGTAGCTCTGTGGTGATGCAGAAGATGCCCAAAAAGCTCAAAGACCCTGGGAGTTTCATTCTCTCTATTCAAATTGGAAATAGTGAGGTGGTCTACATACTTAGTGATTTAGGGGAAAGGATCAACTTGATGACCCTCTCCTTGTTTAAAACTTTGGGCTTGGTAAAGATAAGACCGAGCTCCGTGATACTCTAATTGCCAGATCGGACCCTAGCCCATCCTGAAGAAATCATAGAGGATGTTATCATCAAGGTTGGTAAGTTTATTATTCCTGCTAATTTTATTATTTTGGATTTTCAACTAGATGAACGAGTGTCAGTCATCTTGGAACGTCTATTTTTGGCAACGAAAGGAGAATTGATAAATGTTAAAGAGGGCACGCTCAAAATGAGGCTGGATGATATAGAGGCATTTTTCAAAGTGTACAAACCACTCAACACACTATCCCATTACAAATATTTGTGCATGTTTATGGTGATTAAAGGGGATAATTATGGGTGGTGGAGTTTAGATCACAGAAAACCTCTTTGGACTTCCTCATTGAGCAGCCAAAGCACAACCACCCATCCCAAAATGATGCAGATTGATGAGCCTGAAAAGGCTACTGTTGAGAGAGTTGTTGACCTTGAGAGTTCACACTCAAGAGGTCAGAAACTAATAAGAATATGTTATCCAAATAGGAGAAAGAGGATGGAGAAAAATGAATGAGACGTAGATTGGGTCGTTCCACGGCACAAAATTAGGCACTGCTTGGGAAACAACCCAAGTTAAGGTATATTTTATTTTTAGTATTTTAGTCTTTACTTCACTAGTATTTGTTTTTGTTGAGTCACAGGTTGATGGGAGATCTGAGTACCAGAAAACTTGAGTTAAGGAACATAGCGAAGACTAAGTGTGGGGTCCCTAGAAAGATGCTACTAGCTAGGCCTAGAGGCCTCAAGGTGTATTTCTATCTCTACTTTAAAGTGTACTTTTGGAACAAAGTATATTTTTAAGTGGGGGTGTGGTAAAATTCCCATTTTAGGAGTAATTTTAAAATTTTTGTGTCAGGAATAAGTGGGATGCTCTTGTTGGTGCTATATTTGACTGCATTATGCAAGTGTTTTGGTTGTAAAGAACATGTTGATAATGTGAATTACTACTTTTTAGACTCTTAGACTCATGTTTATGACTCTTGTACTTGTTGGCTTAAAGTTGAATTCATGCTATTATTTGGTTGAAAGTGAATGATGATCCTACTTGAGTTGAACATTTGCCATGTATGTGTGAGATTTTTATATATTCCTTATTGCACTTCATGCTAGAACCTGCCTGGTGTGTGTGCAAAGAGAAATAAAGAGTTTGAGTTTAGGAGATGATATAGGCATTCCTTTGATAGCCATGTTTATATCCTCTTTCACCTACCATTGTGCATAATCTTAGTTAACCCCATTGAGCCTTTAGCTTTTTCTTAGGCAGCTTCATTTGTAGCCTGATCTCCTTTTTTGATAGACCTTAATTTGATCCAAGGCTCTTAAGCGCTTTAGTGTAAAAAAAGTAATAGAGTTAAGAAATTCAAAATTAAAGTAGGAGAAAGGTGAATGTATGAAAAATACTGATGCGCGAAGAATAATATGAATAGATTGATCAAATAAAGAATAGACAACAATAACACATAAAATTTGAAGAAAACACCTTTAAACTTATTGGATATGTAGTTTTATAGGTATAACACAATTAAAAAAAACAACATCTGTCGAGGCTATTTATTTATGTGAGATGTGTGCTTAGGTAAAATTAATATATATATATATATATATATATATATATATATATATATATATTGTTGTTCTTGTTGTTGTACTTCATCATGATAATTTAATATAATTTAATAGAGTTATATACTAGATCGATAACTTTTTAGTGTGTGTATATATATATATAATATGCTATTATTGTTGTTGTAGTACTTCATCATGATTATTTAATATAATTTAATAAAGTTAGATAGTGGATGGATAATTTTTTTAGTGTCTAATTGCTCGTCTATGCAATAATAAAGACAAATTGGATTCGTGCTATCATTGTTCACATTGATTTTATTTGTTTTATTCGTAAAATATTTATTTACACATTTGTCTTCCTAATTAGTTATTTTTTTGGTACTGTGTATAAGTTTCAATCATGTTTTAGTTACTTAATATTAAAAAAGAAAATAATTTGATAAGCCAATGAAAAACAAAACAAAAGCCATAGGAATTCAAAAAAAAATATATCATTGCCAATTTTAAGGATCTGCTTTTGAGTTTTTTGAAACTATTCTTATTTATATTATATACTATAAAAATATGGCATGGATTTTATCACACATGTCTTAGTCTCAATAAAATCCACGTGTTCACCTCTGTGAAGCAAAAGGCCATAGATTGTGATGATGAAAGTTGTGTCCACAAATTCAATAAAAGCATAGTGCAGTACATAAATAGTTAGAATAGATGTGGAATTAAACAACTTTGCCTATGGATCTTTTGTCAAACAACGGAAAAGTACGCTAACAACTCCATATCGTGCAACTATTTAAAGTTGGAATGAGAGTCAATTATATCAACTAATTATAAAATGATCATAATATTCTTGGTCGCCCTTCCCTTCATCTTTTTACACACACACACACACACACACACACACACACACATATATATATATATATATCAACTAATTATAAAATGATCATAATATTCTTGATCGTCCTTCCCTTCATCTTTATATATATATATATATACACACACACACACACACTAGATAATTCATGTTCGTGCTTAGCACAGACCCAATATTATACTCTTGAAGCTCTTTTTACGTGCATTACAACAATTATTTAGTCATATAAATAAGTCATAAATTTCATATTCGTTCATTTACTAGGAGAGGTTGTTCAAACATAAGTTACAAGGGAGCTACCACCATTAGAAATATCATTTGGCTAAGGTCCATACACTAAATTTTGTATTCTTTTGCTTTCGTGTGATAAATTGAAATGTCATATGTTTATTTTTCTGTTAATATTGACAAGAATAATAAAATATATCTCAAGCTATGTGGAAAGGACATGGCGAGAAACTAGTATAGTTGATCATCATTCCTTAATGCTTCTATGCTAGTAGGTATCATTTTCCCTGTTCACAGTAAAAATAACAAATTTATGATAAATTGCAGTTACTGCTGAATAGCATATTCAACTGACATAATTATATAAATTTAAGTAAGATTAATTGGGCCTCCTATGGATACATTCAATAAAAATAAAATAGAACCATGAAAAACCCAAACAATACTCACCAGAATTAACAAAATCTTGGAGGTATGATCCAGAAGAGCAGATCAATTTAGGAAAAATAGTTTATGTGTGGTTAATTGCACATCGTCTATTGATCTTCAGATTCGAATAAATTTTCCAAAGCCAAGTAATATCATTGATATATAACAATCACATTTGTTACATAGTTTCAATAATTGATCAATTAACGAGTCTCATTTGATTTGTCTTTCGGTTATCGACTGATTTTTCAAGGTTCTGCTCTAACTATAATTAGATCATTCTTTTCACTTGTATTTTACTTACAATATCATAAATTTCTCTATATCCTATTCCATCCATAAATAAAATTTGCTATTTTTTATTTTGCTGCAGAAATATAATCGCCCAGAAATTCATGGCAGAAAGAGATTTTGTTGATTTTTAACTTGCACAGAGAGTAGAAAAATTAAAGCTCAGTAGAACAAATAACATATAGACATTACAATTATCAAATGGAGGCTCAAATAGTGTAAGTTGATTAGCTCGTAACCCATAAACTTTGGAATGTTAGGAGAAGAAGTGGTTTAAGGAAGAAGATGACCGTGCTATTTTCCTTTTAGGCCTTAGCAAATGTTGAATTATAATTTTGAAGAGAGGTGAAGGAGATCATGAGACAAAGAAAACTATCTAAAAAAGAAAGAAAATAGGAGTATGTGGTTTGCTAAAAAATTAGTAATCTATCATTAAATGATTCTAACATATATAAAAGTTCTCAACGCGTCAAGGCAAAGAATAATTCTTATTGGAACAAGTGTTACCATAGTCGAAGCTAGAAGAGTAGGGTGAAAGATATGACAATTGGCACTACTTCTGACTATGGCTAGTCACGTAACTAACATATAGTGGAACATTTGTTTCAAGGGAAGCATTACAAGAAAATTTTAGAGTTAAATGGTATGTTAGAAAAGAGATACCAACATCTTTATATGATTATTCACCTTTTATTGTAGTAGTTACTGCAATTGTCACGAGAAATCATACATCTCAACTACATTGCTTCAGTATGTTGCTTAGGCTCTAAAATGTCAATATAGGTATGTGTCAGATTCTCTAAAAGTGATGTAATTTTGGAGAATCTATCATGAATGTGATATAAAAATTGAAGAGTTTGTGCAAAAGAGGTGCTTCGGTAATAAAGCAATAATTATCCTCAAATCCTGAGGTTTCACAATTGAATAGTTTATGGATTACACATCTTTCGATACAATAAAAGTTTAGAAAATCAGTCAAGATGATTTTGGATTCTTAATACTCCTTAATTAGTAGAGAAGAAGTAGAATTGAATGATTGAATACCAAAAATATCAGATTGCGACAACACTTATTAAATTGAAAAGTCTAAAGATAACTAAAAGGAAGGAAAAGTAAGGATGATGAAAGAAAAAAAGAAAAATGAGCAGACCAAAAGTTGTAACATGCAAAATAATCCAAAATTTTTAAAATTAAGACATCTCAGCACAGAAAAAGTTGATATTTGCACTAAGTAAACAGTGATGTTGCTGATTTTTCTTTTCTTAGAGAGAAATCTCACTTTATTTCCTTAGTTAATTAATGAGTTTTATCCATGAAAATACATATTTTTGTTGAAGATTAAAAAAATTTGAAAGACTTAATGAAGATTAAATAAAAATTGAAAAAGAAGAAAGAAATCATCACGAACATACCTGAAATTGAATCACTCAAGTATATGAAGATTAAAGTAGGGGTTTCATATGTAGCGAAGTATAGTTGTTATTTGTGGAAGCAAAACTTTCTAGAAAAACCTTTATTATAATGTATTTTTGTAGAATATTTAACCACATGGAGTGAATTTAAAGGACAAGTACAATATATAATCTATAAAATTTGAATGAAGTTAGGGTAGAATGAAAATTCTATCTTTGGTTGTTCCACCTGCTCACTCTTCTATATAATAATAAATAGGCATGCCCGTGCTTAACACAGACCCAACATGTTGTATTTTGAGACAACTTTATATTACAAGTATATTCAGGTGTATACCTGTAACCAAATCAAAATTATTTACTTGGTCTTTTTTGTGCCAATGAAGAAACAATCTTCTCATTTGAAGATCAAATAAAAATATTAGGCAAACAGATTTTGTACGATAGGTTTGAAGTATAATCTGATGGATTGTGTTAGGCTGTTTGACACCTTAGAGCATAAAAATGATTTACGTTTCAAAATATTGAATATATACTCTAAATAATGTTACATTTGTTTCAAGTAATACACATCATAGCCCCAGCTTAGATTGCTCGTCTCCTCAATATCATCACAAACAAATACCTTACACAACTATTTCTTATAGATCCTCCGTCAAGAATTGTAGCAATATTACAATATTAAGAGAAATTTAGAATATACATTTTTATAAAGAAAGTACTTTTATAAAATCTTGAAAGGATTTATTTTGGGAGAGAAAGGATCAACTACTTTTCTAGAACACAAAAATAATACAAAATTCTCTCATAAACATATACAACATTACATTATTAAACTACTTGTTACTATTCGGCATTTGATTTGAAATTAAGATCAAGTTGTTTTTAGAAAGTTTTTTTATCTGCAAGTCATCAAAACTTTGATCATATTTTTGATTTAAATAAGTAATTACAAAGTAAAAAGTCATTTGGCATAGCTTAAAAAACCTCCTGTCAGGCTAACTAAAGAATAAATTAGAAGAAACTTGTAACTCTGACTTTTTCAAATATGCTTCTGAACTTACTATATCATCATAAATTGATTATATTCTATCATGATCAAAACCAGGGCTTAGCCGTGATAGGCATCTCAAGTCCCACATGGATTGGAGACCACCCTTGTACCTAACCAAGTGAACACCACATCTCCAACGTCGGATGAATTCCAAATATATAACAAGATAGCACAAGGTAAAATTAAATAATACAAGATAATTCTATGAACGATAACCAAGAACCGGCCAAACATAACCGGCCAACATCACCCAAGTCCACAATAATCCAAATAAGCCTTCTATCAAGAGAATCAAAACCAGTCTTGGTCGGGACATGTCCTCGACTCTGATAATGGCAATGAAAATAATAATGTTAATGATAATGAAAACTCTTAATTCTAGTCTATGATAAAAACTAATGAAATGCCTAAGCCTTTCGAAGAATGGAGGCTCACCACTTTACCACGACAAGCTGACGAACTGAGCTGATCCACCTTACTATGCGCAGAAAAAGTAGAAGTATCTCCAGTGCCAATATCGTGTAGGAATACAACGTCCATAGATGGTTAGTAGGGTGAACACTAGCACGTAACTGAGGGATAGGGATAACATAATGCCGTGGTCAATAGTTCAAAATCATTCAAAAATCGATGCGCCTGATCAAATACTTATACATAAATAGATACATACATACACATACAAACATATCACATGTCGGGGTAAGGAACGAGGCTTAACATGTATTTTAAAACTTTAGCCTGGAATGTGTATCTCAATTGTCATAACATAATAAGGCACCCATGGGCTATATGGACCTAGCTCTCCCCTAACTGGTAGGGCCCTAGTGTGTGTGGTCGCATGAACCAGAGGGCATACATATGCACTATGGGGGACTTGAACCTCCTAGAATATCAAGACGACACTAGCACCAAATCATGTAATATAATGTGGGGGACTCGAACCTCTCAATCAAGTGATATAATAAGGGGGACTCAAAACACCCAATCATATAAACCTCTACGTCGGCAATTACGATTTCCAGTGTTGGTTCCTCGAGACCTCCACTTTCAAGACTCAGCTACACAAACCTCACTAAAGCTCAATTAAAACAAGTATCATATATTCCCACTTATTGAGCCATATTACACATTAAGGCGTACATTGTTGGTATCGTCATTCCAACTACACTTGCAAGGTAACATCAACATACCAAACTAATTACATCACTGGGGGGAATTCACAACCCCCTTGGTCCAACTATACATTAGCTTAGGGAACTACTTAAGGTTTGATTAAAAATCATTCTGCTTCATTGACTTTTCACAATATGCAATAGTTCAAAAGTAGTTCAATATGCATACTTTTCATATTCCAAACCACTTCCGCAATATGTGGTTAAGGTCATAACCACTTCAAAAGTCACAAGTTTGGGGAAATCACAATCCCCTTATTTATTCACCATGCCCATGTACCCCATATGCTCAAAACCACAATTAAAGCATGAACAATTATATGTACACCATGGAAAAACATTATTCAATAACAAGCATTCAAAATCCTCAACCCATGTTTCAAAACCATCATCAATACCAATGAACAACACTTTGAATCATATGCTTTTAACAAATTAGAAATAAGGGAAGAGTAAAATGCCTAAAATATCCAAATTTATTGAGAGAATTCCACCTTTGAGCCCTTGGATGATCTACTTCTTGAAAATCCCAAGTATGGATGCTTGAGAGATTTGAGAGATCTTTGGATGTTTTTGATTATGTTATGATTGAGAAATAACCCCTCTTAAGTGCTTTATGAACGTGAGGTTTAATTAGGTAAGGAGAAAATTGTCCAAAGTGCCCTAAATTTAAATGCTAAAATCTAGTCGTCAGTGACTACGGGTCACTAAACGACTCTTAAAGTCTCATTACGACATGTCACCATGAGTCATAGCCATGATAGTTTCTAGGGAACTACTATGACTCATAATGGGACTATACAACTTGTCGGGTTTTGTCATAGTCAGCAAATAACCCATTTTGGCTAAACACTGGACATCCTACGATTTGCACCCAACGACTCGTAATGAGTCCTTATGACACTTAGTGAGCCACTCACACTAAGATCAGAAATTAGTAACACACACACTTCTTAGGTTATGATTGGGTCCCTAAGACTCATCAATATTCCCTACAACTCGTAGGGTATGTCGTAGTCAAGGCAGTGAGGATAAAATTTCTGAAATTTTCAAGGACCAAAAACTCGGAGTGTTACTTACTCCTCCCTTGGGATCATTCATTCTTGAATAACATGACAAGGAATTTATTAGCATGATTTGACTCCAAACACAACCACACTTACCTTTAACAAAGACAAAAAACAATTATACAAACAAAACCATAATTTTCTTTAACAAAGTTGGAAAACAAAGACGTTAAGGAATACACATACCTCAAGCACAATTTTTTGAAGTGGGGAATAAGAATGTATACTTAAACTTCATGTCCTCTTCGGCTTCCCAAGTAGCTTCCTCAACCTTTTGGTTCCTCCAAAGAACCTTTACAGAAGCCACATCCTTGGTCCGCAACCGACGAACTTGCCGATCCAAAATCTTAATCAGGACTTCATCATAGGACAAGGAATCCAAAATGCCCACCTTTTCCAAGGGAATAACTTTCAAAGGATTACCCATGCACTTCCTTAACATCAAAAAATGAAACATCGAAAGAATGGAGCTCAAAGTTGAATGTAGCTCATTTCGTATACAACATTACCAACCCTTTTCAAAACCAAATATGGGATGACATATCGGGGATTAAGCTTCCCCTTCTTACCAAACCATATCACTCCCTTCATGAGAGAAACCTTCAAGAAAACCTAATCACCCACACTGAACTCCATCTCCCTTCGCCTCACATTCACGTAGGACTTTTGGCAACTTTTGGTATCTTTAAGTTTATCCTGAATCACCTTCACCTTATCCATGTCTTGGTGAACCAAATCAAGGCCAAATAACTTAGTTTCACTAACCTCAAACAACCCAATAGGATACCTACACCTCCAACCATATAAGGCCTTAAACGGGCCATACCAATGCTAGCGTGATAACTGTTGTCGTAGGAAATTCTATTAGAGGTAAGTAGTCAACCCAAATTCCACTTTTAAGGCCTGAATGGTCCTCTCCGCTTGCCCATCCATCTGCGGATAGAAAATGGCACTAAGGGTTACCTTAGTCCCCAAACCTCTCTGGAACGACCTCCAAAAGTGAGATGAGAACTAGTTACCTCAATCAGATATGATGGAAACTAGAGCACCATGCAACTTTACGATCTCCTCAATGAACAACTTGGCATAATCCCCAGAAGAAAAATTAGTCCTCACTAGTAAGAAGTGAGCAGACTTAGTCATCCTATCTATGATGACCCAAAGTGAATCAAATTGCTAGTGAGACCATAAAAGACCGGTAAAAAAATCCATATTAATTATTTCCTATTTCCATACCAGCAACTCAATCTTTGGATTCAACCCACCGAGCTTTAAGTGCTCCATGTTCACTTGCTGACACACTATGCACTTAGCCACATAACTAGCCACATCCCACTTCATATTATTCGACCAATAAATCTCTTTAAGATCATGATACATCTTCATTGAACCAAGATAAACCTTATAACGCGACTCATAAGCTTTGACCAAAATTTTTTCCTGCAACCCATCAATATTGGGAACACATAATCTGCCTTGGTATCTCAAGATACCATTACCACAAATCTAAAAATACCACCACCCTTTGCCTACCCATATTATTCTTGGTTTTTATCAAGACAGGGTCCAATACTTTCTTCTTCTTTACCTCCGCTCTAAGAGATGACTTCACCACCTCTTGAATAATCACTTCACCATCCTTAGAATCCAAGAGATGGACTCTAAGATTAGCTAAATGGTGAATATCTTTCACCAAATTCTGCTTCTCCTTATGTGCATAAGATAATCTCCCCATAGATAACCTATTAAGAGCATCATTGACCACATTAGCTTTACCTGGGTAATAGTGAAAACTCATGTCATAGTATTTGAGCAACTCAAAATCTCCTTTGCCTAAGATTTATCTCCTTTTGAGTGAACACATATTGAAGGCTCTTATGATAAGAATAAATATCAACATGGACCCTATACAAATAATGCCGCCAGATCTTCAATGCAAACACCACAACCACAAGTCCAAATCATGAGTTGGGTAATTTTTCTTACGAAATTTCAACTGTCTAGAAGCATAAGCAACCACTTTTCCATGCTATATCAACACACAAATCAATCCCACTCGGGACACATCACAATAGAAACAAAACCATCAGTGACCTCAAGCAGAGTCAGGATCAGAGTTGTGGTTAACTTTTCCTTTAACTTCTCAAAACTACCCTCACAAGAATCAAACCACCAGAACTTCTCCTTCTCTTGAGTCAACTTAGTCAATGGGGAAGAAATAGAAGAAAAACTTTCCAAAAACCTTTTATATTAATTAGATAAACCCAAGAAGCTCGGAATATCGATTGGAGTCGTGGGTCTAGGCCACTTCTTGACTATCACAACTTTTTGGAGATTCACCATAATACCTTCACTTGAAACAACATGACCCAGATAAGTCACATCACTTGATCAAAACTCACACTTAGAGAACTTAGCATACAAATGCTAATCCTTTAGGGTCTGTAACATAAGATTGAGCTGATCGGTATGATCAACCCCACTTTTAGAATACACCGAAATATCGCCGATAAAGAAAATGACAAATAAGTCCAAGAACTAATGGAAAAATCTACTTATAAGATCCATAAACACCGTCGGAACATTAGTCAATTCAAATGACATCACTAAAAACTCAAAGTGACCGTACTGGGTTTAAAAAGCAGTCATAGGGATATCCACCTCCCTAATCTTCAACTAATGCTACCCAGATCGAAGATCAATCTTAGAAAAGTATGTAGCACCTTAAACCTGATCAAAGATACCATCAATTCTTGGAAATAGATACTTATTCTTCATGATCACCTTATTCAATTGGTGCTAATCAGTACACATCTTATGGGAACCATCCTCTTTACGTATGAAAAGCACGGGAGCACCCTATGGAGACATACTAGGATGGATAAAATGCTTATCCAAAAGATCTTTCAACTACTCCTTGAGTTATTTCAACTCATCCAAAGCCATTCTGTAAGGAGGGATAGAAATAAAACAAGTTTCTGAATGAAGATCAATCCTAAAATAAATTTCTCTATTTGGGGGAATACCAAGAAGATCACAGGGAAACACCTTAAGAAACTCGTAGAACACAGGGATAGTCTGCAAAGAAGGACCTTTGGATATAAAATCCTTAACATGCACTAAGTGATAGAGGAACCCTTTAGAAACTAATTTTCAGGCTTAAAGATATGAAATAAACTTTTTGTTAGAAACTAGGGGACTACCTTCCCATTCAATCACCGGCTCATAAGGAAAGTGGAAACTGACCCTTCGAGTCCGATAATTGATACACCCAAATTACAACTCTCGTTAGAAAGTATAAGTGGTCGCTGTCAAATATAGAATCCAACTGAGTTGGGTGTCGAATCCCACAGGGAATACTGTGTTCACTAAGTGTTATGGTTGTTATTAGACTATTGATCGATGGATCCAAAATGGAAGGGGGTTTTGATTTATCAATTGTACTTAAATGCTTGTCACAGAGAGTAATCCAAATATCGATTGTATTGCAAATAATAATTCAATAAGAGTATTAAAACTAGGATTATGGTTACCAAGATGCTTAAGCAGCTAAGGTTGTAAAATATTTTGAATTCCCAATGAATAATTTTAATTGCAAGATTAATTGAATTCTATGACTCACTCATTAGTTTCTCAACCTAAAATGAGTAACTTATCCCTTAATTCTTTCAAACTTAAGGAACATATTATTTATACAACTATATTCTCACATAAGTTGATCCGATTAAGATGTCTACCCTCTATCCAAAGGTTAAAGTCTTTAGATTTGTGTAAACCCTTTCTTTTCCCAACAAACACTTTTCTATTGGAACAAGTATTGTTCTTTGGCTAACTTTTCATGTTTGCAATCAAGAAAAGTCATTAAAGTGAAGAAGGGTTTATGCACTATCAATTAATTATGGGAATCTACTAGATTCACAACCCACAATTAGCTATTCACATCAAGGCTCCCATAACCCTAGTTATGGGAGCTTAGCCACACATTTCTATCAAAGAAAGAGAAGAAATCATTGTGATATTCATAAAGTAATTCAGAATTCACTTACAAAAGTCACAATTATTGTTCTTCAATCTTCAGTAGAAAATATAATAATAAAGTCTTGATCCCAAATTCTAGAATAAATCTCAGAGAAAAACTATGTAGCAATATGTTTCAAGTCCTGGAAAAACCCTAGTAAAAGATAAAAGATACCTAATAAAACCTAAAATTGGGTATTTATATGTTCCCTCGTAAAAAGAATTTAAAATTCAAATAATATAAAATCTGTGTCCAAAGTGACGGCCAAAGTGGTGGTCTATCGGAAGACTGACAGTCCACCATTTGGTCCATCACAGCTGATCCTGGATGGTCACTTTCATGTTAAAACTGATGGTTCACATGGTGGTCTGTCGCAATACTGATGGTCCACTATCTTGACCATCGCTGGTGGTGCTGGAGAGTTAGGTTCTTGATAATTCCCGACGTTTGAAGTGGTGGTCCATCGAAAGATCAACGGTACATCAAGTTGGCCATCGTTGAGCCTTCTAAAATGCCTGGTTCTGTTTAGTGCTGATACCCAAAGTGGTGGTCCGTGACAGGACTGACGGTCCACCACATAGACCACCGCTGGGTCTTCAGAGTTCATGGGTTCTGCCTCGATCTAATGGTTAAGTTGATGGTTCATTGCAAAACTAACGGTCTACCATTTTGATCGTTAGAAATGTTTTTCTACTAATTTTCTAAGTCTTTTCCTTTAGTCAGCTCCTTACCCTGAAACACTAAAAACCAGCATTAAATGCAACCTTGGTTGCTTGAAAACATGCAATTTTCCTAATAAAAAGATGAAAAATATTCCATCAAAAGACAGAACATCAATAATCAAGAGACGCATAACAAGAATGCAACCAATCCATCCCCCAAATCACATTAAAGTATAGCTTGTCCAACTCTATCAGATCCACCAAGGTCTCCTTACCATGGACAGACATCACACAACCCCTATAAATTCTTCAAGCCACAATGGAGTCACCCACTGGAGTGGACATATAAAAAGGGTTTGAAATATACTTATGGTCAAAACCAAAATGGATAGCCACATAAGGGGTCATATAAGAGAGGGTAGACCCAGGATTAAAAAAATAATATACACCATGAGGAAAAAGTTTTAGAATACCAGTAACAAAATTAGGGGACACTCAGAATCCTCGTGAATGGTAAGAGCATACAAACGGTTTCAACCAGTGCCAGAACCAAAAATAGAAGTAGCACCTTTTGTTGCAGGAGCTAATGAGTAGCAAAAGGAAACTTATTTACTCTAGAAGCAACCTTAGAAGGACAATCTCTTTGCATATGGCTAATCTGACCATATTTAAAGCACCTGTTCCTTCTCTCTTCACAAATGCCACAATGCACCTGGCCACAAAATCTACAAGGAGGATATTATAGAGTTAACTGAGCCCTACTAGCCTGAGGCTGGGCTCCTGGTGCTCCAAACCTATTATCATATTCATATTGATGATTACCAAATGACTTTAGATAAGGAGCACTAATGGTAAAGTAGGAACCAGAATTGCACTAATTCTTATTACACTTTCCCAATCTCTACCACTCTGTTACTGACCAACACCCTAATCCTAATATCAAAACTTCTTATTCTACCTTTCACTCATCTCAACCAGCTTTTTTTAATCCTTAACCTATTGCATGCACACCACAAGTCAGGAGATATCCACATCTTTGTTTAACAAGGCATCCTTACTGTCGAAGGTCAACTCACGAGACAACCTTGAGGAAAACTTTCTCATTCTAGCCCTCATGCTAGACACCAACTCTAGAGCATAATAAGATATCTGATGAAAGTTCAAGGCATACTCCTTTACTGTCATCCGACCTTGATTTATATTCATAAATTCCTTATCCTTCACCTCTCTCAACTTTGGTGGTTTCAGATGATGAATCAATAGAAGTAACCTGCTCAGTTTGGGAGAACACTAACCAGGTAAGCAAATGAATCGACTAGCAAAACTTAGCATTAGTCATGTCAGCTTGAGGTGCCTGAAGAGGGATAGGGGGAACCAGTGGATCTCCATCCAAGTAATCAAAAATAGTGACCCTAAACTGGTTCTGAACTTTTGGGGTAGGTCGAGCTCTTTCCATATTATCCTCAGATGGGATCAAAGTGTTTCTACGAGCATCAGATCCTTAAGAAGGCATGATCTGAAAAACAAATATACGGGAATTAAAAAAGATTCAAGACCTTAGACAATAAATCAAAATAGAATAACCAGAAAGGGAAACATTCCTAAATGCATCATAGCACCCCCTTAGTGTGGTGCGCTATATACCCATAAAATAGACTCTAGTTGACATGACTTTGTGGACACCCAACGATACTAAACCTAGGTTCTGATACAATTTTTTTATAACTCAAACTAGGTCCTGGCGGTGACGGGCATCTCAAGTCCCACATGGGCCAAAGATCACCCCCTACACCTAACCAAATGAACACCACATTCCCAATGTCATATGAATTTCAAACATGTAAGAAGAGAGCACAATGTAAGATTAATGAATAAAGATAACTCTATGATCGATAACCAATAACCAACCAAAACAACCGACCAATATCACCCAAGTCCACAATAATCAAACAAAGCCTTCTATCTAAAGAATCAAAATCAGTCTTGGTTGAGACATGTCCCCGACTCCGACAATGACAATAAAAATGATAATATTAATGATAATGAAAACTCTCAATTTTTTTCTATGATAAGAACTAATGAAAAATCTAATCCTTATAAAGAATGAAGGTTCACCACTTCACCACGATGAATCGGCGAACTGAGCTAATCCACCTAATTCTTTGTAGGAAAAGTAAAAGTATCTCTGGTGCCTACATCACGTAGGGATACCATATTTTAAGATGGCTAGTGGGGTGAAAACTAGCATGTAATTCAGGGATAAGGATAAAATAATGCCCTAGTCAACAGTTCAAAATCATTCAAAAATTAATGCCCCTAATCAAATGAAAATACATATATCGATCACATACCGGGGTAGGGAACGAGGCTTAACATGCACTTTACAAATTTAGCCTGGATAGTGTAGCTCAACATGGGGTTAAGGTCATAACCACTTCAAATGACTTTTGACATTATGCAATAGTTCAAGAGTAGTTCAATATGCATACTTTTCATATTTCAAACTACTTCCACAATATAGGGTCGAGGTCATGACCATTTCTAAAGTCACAAGTTTAGGGAAATCACAATCCACTAGTTTATTCACCATGCCCATGCACCCCACACGTTAAAAACCATAATTAAAGCATGAATAATCATACGTAAAACATGAAAAAAATATTTCTCAACAATAAGCATTCAAAACCATTATCAATACCATAAGAACAACACTTTAAATCATATGTTTTTATTAATTTAGAAATTAGGGAAGAGTAAGATTCCTGAAATATCCAATTTTATAGAGAGAATTCCACCCTTGAGCCCTTGGATGACGAACTTATTGGAAACCCTAAGTATGGCTTCTTGAGAGATTTGAGAGAGCTTTGAAAGTGTTTGATTATGTTATGAATGAGAAATAACCCCTCTTAAGTGCTTTATGAATGCGGGGGATTTTAATTGGGTAGGAAAGGAATTATCCAAAGAGCCCAAATTTAAAAGCTAAAATCTATTTGTCAGTGACTATGGGTCACTAAATGACTCATAAGGTCTCAGTACGACTCGTCACCACAAGTCGTAGCCAAGATAGTTTCTCGGGCACTCACAATTTGTTGACCCTACAACTCAACTAATACGACTCGTAATGGGACCATACAACTCATAGGGTCCAATCGTAGTTAACACAAAACCCATTTGGGGAAAACACTGGACATCTTATGTATTGCACCCAATGACTCGTAATGAGTCCTTATGACTCTTAGTGAGCCACTCGTACCCAGCGATGAACTTAGTCGCACACATACTTTTTTAGGTTACGATTGGATCCCTAGGACCCATAAATACTCCCTACGACTCGTAGGGTAAGTCATAGTCAAGGCAGTGAGGATAAAATTTCAAAAATTTTCAATGACCAAAAACACAGGGTGTTACATATACCACCGTAACTCCATAATTGCTTAAATATTTTACAATCTTTATTCGTTAGTGAAAGCAGTAAGGTTTAAGAAATGCATCATCACGCACACTTATATATTTCATCATGTTAAAAAATTATTATAAAGTATATACTAAGTTTAGGATGGTAAAAACAAACATGCCAATTTTGAACATACTTTTCTCCAAATCGTCTATTTTCAACTTGTCTTTAATATGGTTACATATTGAATAGGTTTTATAAAGGTAATACTTTAAAGGAAAAAATACATCTATCCCTACAGTTGCAAGACTATGTCCCTCAGAACACAAAATTCTTCTTTAGTTGCAATGTTTCTTGATTGTTTTAAATTTAGAATTGTGTCAAGTATCATCTTTAGAGTGGTTTCTAATTTGTAATGTTTAATTGCAAGAAATAAATTAACTAACATCTTATGCTAGATGATCATCTAGTGATTCGTCATAAAAGCATAGTTAGGTGATACATTTTCAAAGGAGATAGTATATTAGTTAATTGTTTCATTCTCTCCCCCAATCAAGGTTACTACTACCTATGAAATTGGAATGCCATAGGCAAAGAGGTTTAATTCTATCCTAAATTTCTTTTATGAGATACAAATACTTTAAACTAAAAATTTTGACTGATATCATGCTACTAAGATAGATTATACAAACATTTATACTGGTGATCTAAAGTATATTGATGCATAAATATAAGTTTTCAAGCATATCTTGCGTAAGTATTTCTAAACAAATTCTGAGCCAATTACCTTAATGAAGGAGATGGTGGTATGAGTACTACAACCTTTGCAAGCATAGTTTTTCTGGATCATAGAGTAATATACCACGGGAAAGATCTACACTAATTTGCTTGTACAACTTATGATGAGTCAGAAGTAACTCACTTGCTTCAAAGATTTCATGTTTTTACATGTCACATCCTCCAATATCCTTGCAGAAGAGGAAAAACATAACCTCAAAAACTAAGAAATAAATAAGTCTTGTAAAACAGTGGATAAATTAAAGAAAATGATAACAAAGAGTTATTGAAGGCTTATGAACTCCCTTCACAAAGCTTCAAGATGGTCTCTTAAGCACAACTAGCTTCAAGTATACATAGTAAATAATGTAATTTTAATATTTGAAGGAAGGAGAAAAAAGATGGGAAAAAAATTAAAACATGATGTCGACACTTGCTTGTTGCTTGTAAAACCAATTACATGATAAAAAAGAAATTGAAACTTTAGCAGTAATAGTAAAAAAATAATTGTTGAAAAATGAGTAACTTCAATATAGCTACATCTGAAATCCCCTAATCTTTAGGTTCTCAAGTTTAATCATTTAGTTTGTACAAAAGTTATTTTGCTTTCTATTTACAGTTTGAATCAATTTGACCAGTTCAACTTGAAATTGGTTTTATTTCCTAGATTATAGAAGGGAATTTTCAAACCTGTAAGATTGTTCATCAAAGTAAACAAAGGGGAATTCTGTTCAACTATTTTAGCATAAGACTGATCAACCTCAAAGTTTTACAATGCCGCACGTAATTAGAAGATATGACATAACTTTTCAAATGATTATCTAATTGCCTGTGTCAAGCCACCTTAAGCTAATCTTGACAATGCACCGACATAAGTATAAGTAACTCTACCTACCATCCTTAAGTAAATAGGATAAAATACCTACAGTGTTTTTCAACTCAACTGAAATTTGAGCATTTGACTATCTCAATGTTATTCTATTTTTTTAGCACAAATAAAAATAGAAACACCTTACACAAAAATTAGTGATTTTATAATATTTTATCCTATTTTAGCTAGGGCATGGGCTTCGACCTTCAAAAATTGGGTTTCATCTTTCATCAAGAGTCCATTATAACAATAGTTGTCACTCCAAATGGAACTCTGAATTATAATTGCTTTAACCTCGAGCACTTAATCATAATAAGGAACTATTAGTAGAAACCCCTTAATCTTTCAAGTTTTATCTTTTATGAGGAAGAAAAAACTATGAATATGGATAAAGAGCAAAAAAGAGGACATTGATCTTACATGAATGTCATCCATTTATTTTACAGAGTATCTGATTATTCTTCTAGATCATCGTTACTTTTAGCCTTCTTCGCAAGGCTAAGTAAACTCCAAAGTCTTCTCAATTAACTTGTAACTATGTTAAAGCATGAAAGATAAGAAGTAAAAAAGAAAATGAAAGATTAGTTGGTGACAAAGATTAGTTGGTGACAAAATTTACAAATCACATAAAGTTATGAAGACTTATAAATGAATAGCAGAATCTACGTTTTAGCTAAGGAAAATTGATGTAGATGTTCTAACATGAAGACTCAACCTCAGGTATAGTAGGTACTGCATATAATAGACCATGCCTGCCACCTGGCTGGTCTCTTAACCAACCTCCTATCCTACCTGCCTGAGAACAACCTCGAGCACCTTGGGGACAACCCTTACGACCATTCGAACCACCTCTAGTTGTGGGATAAACTGCCCTAAATAGGTGAAACACTTTGAGTTAAAGTAACAATTACCCCACGACTAGGGTACTCTCGCGAATAGTGATCACGATCTCCACAACTATAATATTTCTCATAAGCTTAACCAGAACTAGATGATTCGAATGACCCAGAATAACCACCACGTCTAGAATGACTAGAAGATGAAAAAAGATGACTGAATTCCACCCTGAACATGATGATCACTTGCACTAGACAAGCCTCTTAGTAATTTGAAGAGCTGGCTAAACTGATTTATTAGGCTAACTTTGAGGTTGAGAGGATGGACGTAGAGGATATCTTCCATGAAAACTGCTACCTTTTAGTCGACAACTTCTACAACTCCCACCAAAACCACCCTGGTACCTAGGCCTCTAATCACTGCTTCCAAGGGTCTCACAATGTACTTCCTTCATAAGATGAGTATGATCAGAAACCTTAGCATAAGAACCACACATAACAACCAAACTCTAAGTAGACATACAAAGGGGAAGTTTCAACCCTCCGACAAAGTAATGAGCTCTCTCATACTAAATATCCAGAATAGAAGTGACATGTCTAGCCAACTATTAAAATGAGCCTCATACTCCACAATAGTCATGGAGCCCTGCTCCAATATATAGAATTGATCTCTTAGATGATCTCGAATGCTGCGGGCAATCTTAGAGAATTGAACCCATGTCAAAGGAGAAGATACAGTTGATCTAGAATCCATATAATCTCCCCACTAATGCTGAGTATCTAAGTCCAACTGAAATGTGGTGTAATCTGCACCACGACTCTCTACAAGACCTAAATTGTGGAGCCTATCCTCATAAGCAATAAGAAACTCATATGCATCCTCGCTCGGTGCACTAAAATACTATGCATAGCTAATCTCAAGAACCTACCCAATATCTTCTGCTAGATGATAAACATAGAAGGCTGGGAAACCACTAGCTGAGCAACTACCAGCTGAGCAATCACCGACGTAGGAATTACCTCAACTCTAGAAGTCACAGCTATGGGCTACTTCTCCACCTCAGTACCACTTTGATCTGTAGACTGTGCACTATCGGACGATGCACCACCATCTAACCCCAAAAGTTGAACCAAAAGCATCTCTGAGAATTGAAGAAAAAATAAACCCTAGTAGATCCTGGGTTCATCCCTAGCCTACCGCTAGTTGAGGCAAAATAATCTCTGTCTTAGGAGCGAGAATAGGGTCTAGTGGAGGCCCTCTATCTTAGACCCTAGATAGGGACAAATCTCAAGGCTGTCCATGCATATTGATAGGACCTATAGGATCGGTCTTGGGACCCTCATCTCATGTAGAGACAACAAATGTCCTAGCCATATACGAAAGAGTAAAGTTAAAGGAATGTTTTTTAAACCAACTTAGACTCTTAGCACAAAATGAGTGAAAGAAGTTAAGAACTCCTAATAATGTACCACAGACTCACGAAGATAGGAAATGAATGCCATTGTTTCAATACGCAAGTCTCGACTGGACAATAGCTCTTGTACCAATAATATCGGTGTAACCTGGCTCTAATACAATTTGTCACGACCTAATTTATAAGTCATAATGGTACCTACAATATCCCTCTAGTAGGTAAGCCAAACCATAACCAAAAGCTAAATACAATGGGTTAACTTGGTGAAAAATGCCTAATATAGGCGAAAATCAACAACACGACTCTAAAATAGCAAAGTATCTAAAATAGATGAAAGATAGTCAATACATAGAAAACAATCTCACGACTTGGTAGAGCCCGTAAAAGAGTATCTAGTAATAATATAACTTAAGTTCTAAAATAGTCAATAACATCTGTATTGAAACAAAAGACTAAAGAAAAAAGATAGAAATAAATAGGTGACTCCAACTTCAACAACTCACTTTATCTCCGCAAAATCAGCACAATAGGAACATCGATCAACAATGGTAATAGTACTTAGATCAGCACCAAAAAGGTACAAAAGTGTAGTATAAGTACCAAAACTAGGGTACTCATTAGGAATCATCGGCCGATGGAGCTAATTCATGATATAAGTATGATTAAAAACGTGATAATATAACTAAGTCAAGGTAGAGATGAGTCTGAATCAACTCGAACATCGCTGCGCATGAATAAGTAAATAAACCAAAATAACAACATAACATAAGACATCAACACATGCAATCATAACTACAAAATTGGCCCCCATATGCCAATTAGTGTGGAAAAGTATATAAACCATCACATACTCTCATAAGCCATGAAGGTACCAATATGATATATTAACCCACCGCGTCATTATAAGATCTCATGATAAAACTAACATCCGTCCATACCACACTAACTATCGATTATTCATGGTAATTATTTTTGAATACATCAACACTTATCAACTAACTATTATGTAATAACTAATCCTCATATATCGACTAATTATCCTTTATCAACTAATAATCATTTATCAACTGATCATTATTTATCAACTAATTATTAGTTATAAACTAATCCTCATATATCAGCTAATCATTATTTATCAACTAATCATTAGTTATCAACTAAATTCCTTTCATTTCATCCCACATCATAACCATTTCCTTATTTTTCATATGTAACTGGAATTATTATTATTGATCTCACATCCCAATATAGTCATATCGAAATAAGTATTCCATTATAGTATAGCGTATATATATCCGAACTCAAAATTATAAGTATAATAAATGATATCATCATGAATGTCATGATCAATATCATCCTCAACAAAGATATCGTCTAAACTACGCCTCCAACAGAAGGATAAAATGGTCACTGCCAAAATATAATAACCCAACTAGGTTGGGGTCGATCCCACAGGAATACATCAAAATCTTGCTTGAATTAAAATCACCAGGAAGTAAAGAAAGTAAATGGGGGGATTTACTAAATTAGTAAAAAGTCACAAAAACTAAACGCTTGAGGTTTTACTTAATCTATCATGAACACTAGGCTTGTGTTCTCCTTGGCTTCCAGCTCCGTAGATTTACCATGCACTATCAAACTATTGCAAACCCTTGCTTGCAAAATCCAATAAGTTATGTACTATCAACTATCTTATGGACTCATTGACGTATTTCACCTTTTACCTTTTGAGTATCAGGGTGTCACCTTACTATCCCTTATCCTGGATCTTTGTTTAACTAAGACCTTTTGAGTCTCAAGTTATTAGATGAAAGATAATAGTCTTAAGTAGTTGGTGCAGGTAAGCATATTTTGGCAATTAACTCTAAATTAGTATTGTGATATACTTGTCCAATCTCTTGGTTAGGCTCGTAGTGAATATAAGTGGGATCCTAATACGTGTATGTCACGACCTGAAACTAGGGCCTGGCCGTGACGAGCATTTCAAACCATGGAGGCCCGAAACACCCCTATCTAACTGGTAATCATGCACCTAATTCATATGATCAAAGTAATGCAGAAGAAACACAATAATTTGAAAATATGGTCATAAATATGAAAAGACACAACAACGGGGAGATAAGGTTCCCCCAACATCAATCAATCTCTAAAAAACTGTCTGCGAAAATCTCTAACAAATGACTGAGTCAAGTAACCGTATATAAACTGGGACAAGGCCCCCAGTAGACCCCAAAACTAAATATAAGATAAAAGGATTGCAGGATATAAGACCTTCCGAAACATAGAAGGCTCACCACTTGTCTCTGCAACTCTGTCTTAATGATCTACTGATTCTCTTAACCCCTAGACTGGGCCTCTGAACCTGAGAGGTTGGAGAGGGGAGGGGGTCAGCACAAAAGTACTGGCACGCAGAGATATCAAAATAAAACATAATACTTTTACAAAATATAGTTGAGAGCCATTATAAAGTAATTTCGAATCAAATCATTTGAAAACACATGGGTGTAATGCAATAGTTTTCTCAACAACAATGAAATGCAACTGAGCTAGGTGGAATTCCCTACATAATTTACACCAACTGTCCAACCTCGGTTGCTGTCGAGATTAAAGTATAAGTGAGGGAGAGACACACAAGACCACGAAGCATGGTGTCTCGACCCAATGGTAGTGCCCAAGATCACTTAGCCTGGGCTCCTACCTATAATCCCAATTTGGGAATGACATAAAGTCAAGTACTCAAGATCACTTAGCCTGGTACCGAATTCCCGTATCGGCAAACACATTTTTCCTTCTATGAGCCCTTATACTCAAACGCCTTCTTTGGGCATCCACCCATCTCATGTAAAATCGATGCATTCAAATTTTATCTGGTTCAATCACATATCATATTCTGTAGGGTATTATCATACCCGACTTGCAAGTCCTCAATATCACTTCCACATATGCATAATCATGTAAAAACTAAGGTGCTTCATCATTTACAAGTGGTGAACAATATTTATTTCAAATTCATGCTCTCTTTTGTTGATCACAATATGATATGGGGTATCAAGAAATTATCATGGGAATTTGAAAGCAATTTATCATTCATATTTATCAAACTTCCATGGAAAATCTCAAATCACATATGCATGGTTTCAACCATTAAAGTATATAGGCAAACAATTCCCATGACATAAAGAAAAATGACTTTGAAATCATATTGAAAGAAAGTTATTAGCATTTGATTGAAAACACCCATTTAAAAGCATGCATGTTTATAAAAACTACACCCACGAGATTTTAGGATAACCCCACGTACCTCTATTTCCCAGGATAATAGATGTTTCTTGAAGCTTGCAGACTGGTGATTCCAAATATGTAATTATCTTTGAAAACCTACGGGCGAATCTTAAACTATTTGGGTTTTTATTTTGAAACCCTAAGGAGAATCTTTGAGCACTTTTGATGAATGAAGATGTATTTTGGTGTCCTTGGAACTGAATTTCGTGTTTTAGGGCTAAGTAAGGGTGGAAAAGGACCACTTTATCCCCAAAACGGAGTGTTTAAGTCACTTGAATTCTTTACATAGGTGCCGCCATCCCATTGCCTATGTTTACATAGGCGCCGCCTAGGCTATCGCCTATGCTTTCTAGTGGCCATGGGCGATTGGTTAGGCGATGCATATCACTTTAAAAGGCTATAACTTCTTGCTCGGGTGTCGGATTTTAGCGAAATTGGTATCGTTGGAAAGCTAACTCAAATACCTATCATTTCACACGTGGTACGCTTCTTAATTCAACATATATAGAGAGTTATGGTCGATTAAAGATGAAACACTTTACAATGTCCACTAAAACTTAGTCGATCAAAATAGTTTCAAATCATCCATGAGTTGAAGGCCTCTATGGTCTAAATTCAAGCTTGAATGGATTCACATGCTACCTAAATAATTAACATGCCATATTAGCATAGGATTTTATGGCTTTGGGATTATCAACGCATCGAAATAATGGTTTATATTATAGCCCGAAATGCGGGCCATTACATTATCCCCCCCCTTAGGATCATTCATCCCCGAATGATGATGCGGGACACAGACAGACACAATTTCAAGCATAATAAAGGACTAGGAAAGATAAGATAGGAATAGTACCTTCTGTCTCATCCTCCATCAAAGAAAACAAATTAGGATATCTAATTCTCATGTTATCTTCTGACTCCCAAGTTACTTTTTTGACTTTTTGATTCCTCTACAGTACGTTTACAGAGGCTATCTCTTTGCTCCTCAGCTTTCGAACTTGGCAATCTAAAATTTCAATGGGCTCTTCTTCGTAAGACAAGAAGTCTGCCACTTTGATACCCTCTACCGGAAATACCATAGAATGATCTCCAATGCATTTCTTCAACATGGATACATGGAATACCAGATGAACGAAACCCAAACTTGCAGGCAATTCTAGCTCATATGCAACTGTACCAATCTTTTTCAGAATTTTATATGGACCTACATAGTGAGGGCTCAATTTACCCCTTTTTCCAAACTGCATAACTCCTTTCATAGGAGAAACCTTGAGAAATACCCAATCACCAACTTCAAACTCTAGTTCTCTTCTTCGAATATCTGCATAGGACTTCTGGCGACTCTAAGCAGTCTTGAGTCATTCTCTAATGATCTTCACTTTCTCCATCGCCCGATGAATAAGATCTAGCCCATACAACTGAGTCTCATCTACTTCATACCATTATATCGAAGACCTACATCTCCTCCCATACAAAGCCTCAAAAGGGCCATCTTGATGCTGGTATAGTAACTTTTATTATAAGAAAATTCAACCAGTGGAAGGTGATCTACCCAACTACCTTTGAAATCAATGATGCATGCCCTCGGCATATCTTCGAGGGTCTGAATGGTACGCTCAAATTGCCCATCCATCTGAGAGTGGAAAGCTGTGCTCAAATTCACTTGTGTACCTAAACCCTTTTGAAAAGATCTCTAGAACTGAGATGAAAACTGTGTACCTCTATCGGATATAATAGACACTGGTTCCCCATTAAATCGAACTATCTCCTCAATGTAAATCTTAGCATAAACCTCTCCCGAATAATTAGTCCTCACAGGCAAAAAGTGCGCTAACTTTGTCAACCGATCTACAATCACCCATATAGAATCATACTGGTTTCGGGATCTCAGAAGTCCTGTAATGAGGTCCATGTTTATCATCTCCCACTTCTATAAAGGCAGGGCTATCTCTTTGGAAGTACCACCTGGCCTCATGTGTTCAACCTTCACTTGTTGACAGTTCAAACACTTGGACACAAAATCAGCTACATCACATTTCATGTTATTCCACCAATACAAGGTTTTCAAATCATGGTACATCTTAGTAGGGCCAAGGTGAATGACATACCTCAAAGTGTGCACCTCATTAAGGATTCTTTCCTGTAGCCCATCAACATTCGGAATGCACAACCTACCCTGAAATCTCAGAATACCATCACCACCAATTTCAAACGACATAACCTTTTGTTGACCCATATCTTTCTTGATTTGCATCAAGATGAAATCTTCAACCTGCTTCTCCTTAACTTCAGCACAAAGGGATGACTTAGCTAACTCATGAACAATCACCCCTTTATCTTTGGAATCTAAGAGTCCCACTCCCAAATTTGTAAGGCGGTGAATATCCTTCACCATCTCTTTCTTTCCTTCTTCTACATGAGAAAGGCTGCTCATAGACAACCTTCTGAGGGCGTCAGCTATAATATTTGCCTTGCCTGGATGGTAATGTAGACTCATATCATAGTCTTTCAAAAGCTCTATCCAGCGCCTCTGCCTAAGGTTTAATTCTTTCTGTGAGAAAACATACTGCAAACTCTTATGGTCAGTATAAATATAAACATACAATCCATAGAGATAGTGCCTCCGGATTCTAAGTGCAAACACCACGACTACTAACTCCAAGTCATGAGTGGGGTAATTGCGCTCATGCACCTTTAACTGCCTAGATGCATAAGCTATTACCTTACCACGCTGCATCAATACACAACCAAGTCCCACATGGGACGCATCACAATAAACCACAAAATCATCTACACCCTCGGGAAGGGTCAAAACAGGGTAGTCAGCCTGTCCTTCAACTTCTCAAAACTATTTTCACACAAGTCAGACCATACAATCTTCATCTTTTTCTAAGTCAGTTTAGTAAGCGGAGCATCTATGGAAGAAAAACTCTCTACGAACATTCTGTAATACCCCGCCAAACCCAAGAAGCTCCGAATATCGGTTGGAGTCGTAGGTCTGGGCCATTTTCTCACTGCTTCAACTTTCTGGGATCCACTCTTATCCCATCACTGGACACAATATACCTCAGGAAGGCAATAGTATCTAACCAAAATTCACACTTAGAAAATTTGGCATACAGCTGATGATCCTTAAGGGTCTGAAGAGTAATTTAGAGGTGATTGATGTTATCCTCTTTACTCTTAGAATAGATCAGAATATCATCAATAAATACAATGACGAGCAAGTCAAGAAACTGATGGAACACTCTATTCATAAGATCCATGAAGGCTGCAGAGGCGTTATTCAACCCGAAGGACATGACTAGAAATTCGTAGTGACCATATCGGGTTTGGAAGGCTGTCTTGGGTATGTCTGACTCCCTAACTTTCAACTAATGATAAACCGAACGAAGGTCTATTTTTGAAAAATACTTGGCACCCTGAAGCTGGTCAAAAAGTTCATCAATCCTAGGAAGAGGATATTTATTTTTAATCGTGACCTTATTCAACTAATGGTAGTCTATGCACATCCGAAGGGACCCATCCTTCTTTTGCATGAAGAGCATGGGTGCACCCCATGGGGAAACACTAGGACGAATAAAAACTTTGTCTAGGAGGTCTGTAAGTTGTTCCTTTAACTCCTTTAGTTCTTCGGGAGCCATTCTATATGGTGAAATAAAAATAGGACGAGTGTCTGGCAACACATCAATGCCAAAATCTATCTCTCTACCAGGGGGTATCCCTGGGAGATCTTTGAGGAAGACTTCTGGGAGTTCATTTACTACAGGGACTGACTGCAGAGGAAGGTTTTCAAATTTTGAATCTTTTACTCGGATTAGATGATACATACAACCTTTGGAGATAAGCTTTCTGGCTCTTAGATAAGAGATAAAGTGACCTCTAGGTTCCACAGAACTCTCTTCCCATATAATTGGTGTCTCATTCGGGAAAGAAAAAGTGACCTTTTTGGTTCTGCAATCAAGGGTGGGATAACATGAATTGAGCCAGTCCATCCCAAGGATGGCATCAAAATCTATCATATCCAGTTCTATAAGGTCTGCCATAGTTTCCCTACTATGAATAGACACGACACAATTTCTATACACCCTTCTAGCAACAACCGAATCACCTACAAGAGTAGAAACAGCGAAGGGTTCTACAATAACTTCGAGTTCAAACCCGAAACCAAAAGCCACATAAGGGGTCACATAAGATAAAGTAGACTCGAGATCAAGTAATACACAAACATCATGAGAAAAGATTCATAACATATCAGTGCCAACATCTGGTGAAGCTTCCGCCTCCTAGAGGTTAGTCAAAGAATATAACTGGTTGCGACCGCTCCCGGCAGCTGAACGAGAACCCTTAGGAAGAGGATCTATAGAGGCGGCTTGGGACTTAGCCCCCCTCGCATTTCCTCCAGCAGAATGATATTCTCTCTGAAGGTGACCCACTTTGCCATAAGTATAGCAGTTTCTCTACTTAAACAAACACTTCTCTAGATGATTCCTTCCATAAAACACGCACCATGAATAAGTATGATGTTGCTGGGCCACACTGCCCTGAGACTGTGTACCTAGAGCTTTGGATCCATGAGGAGACTGAAAACTCTGAGTTTGTCTGTTTGTCGGTGGTCTGGGTGCTGGGGCACTGGCTGCGGACTGTGCATTATTCCAAAACTTCTTCTTCTTCGACCACTTATTACCCCTGTTACCACTCTATAGATGACTCTAGAGCTAGTCCACAGATCTAGATCTCTTAGCCTGTCTGTCTTTCTCTCTAGATTCAGTAATATTTTTCTTCTTCTCTTCCACCTGCTGCATATGAACGGTCAGCCGAGCAAAGTCTAACTCCTTATTCAACATAGCCCCCTCGCACTCAAGTACCAGGTTATCAGCAAGGCCAGAGGCAAATTTTCTTATCCGGGCTCTCATATTACTAGTCAACTCTGGTGTATAGCGAGCTAGTTTATTAAACTTCAAAGTGTACTCCTAGACACTCATACTGCCTTGCTTCAGATTCATAAACTCTTCCGCTTTGGTCTCCCTCAACTCCAGAGGAAAGAATCGATCAAGGAAAGCATCCACAAATTTGCCCTAAACTGTAGGTTCAACACTTTCACGTTTTGCATCTTCCCAGTCGGCATACCACTGATTCACAATGTCCTTGAGCTGATAGGTTTCTAGCTTCACCCCTTCAACCTCATCCACATGCATCACCTTAAATATTTTTTCCATCTCATCCACAAACACCTGTGGATCTTCCTCCACCTTGGTGCCAGTGAACTTAGGTGGGTTTATCTTCATGAAATAACAGACTCTAGTAGCCTCAGACGTAACAGATGCAGACCCAACATCTTCCGATCATTGAGCCTGGTTAGCTACCAACCGTGTCAGCATATGAATGGACCATCTGAATTCTGTATTTGAAATATCTCCCTGAGCAGTTGGGGGACGGTTGGCATTAGTCCGCGGAGCTCGAGATGGACTGGTCGGGACTCCCAGAGTAGGGATAAATTCTAGAGTGTGAGCCTTATTACGGGTCCACATCCCATGGGTGGGACAGACCTCATCTGCCTGAGCATTCTGATCGATGATACGATGTGGAGGCATAATTGTGTTTCTGAAACACAAGTGATCATTTATTAGGGGACAAGTCAGACTCTGAAGCACGAACTAAATCACAAAGAAGGGAAACATTTCCTAAACGCCTAGTAGCCCCCTGCTTATAAGTGTGGCGCGCTACACACCCATAAGCAGGACTCTACTCAACGCAATTTCACAGACACCCTGGGACCATGAACCGTTCTCTGATACCAAGTTTGTCACAACCCAAACCAGGGCCTGGCCGTGATGAGCATTTCAAACCATGGAGGCCCGAAACACCCCTATCTATCTGGTAATCATGCACCTAATTCATATGATCAAAGTAATGCAAAAGAAATACAATAATTCAGAAACATGGTCATAATATGAAAAGAAACAATAAAGGGGATATAAAGTTCCCCCAACATCAATCAACCTCTAAATAACTGTCTGCAAAAATCTCTAACAAATGACTGAGTCAAGTAACCATATATAAACTGGGACAAGGCCCCCAGTAGACCCAAAAATTGAATATAAGATAAAAGGACTACAGGACATAAGACCTTCCAAAACATATAAGGCTCACCACTTGTCTCTGCAACTCTGTCTGAATGATCTACTGATTCTCTTGACCCCTAGACTGGGCCTCTGAACTTGAGAGGTTGGAGAGGGGAGGTAGCAGCACAAAAGTACTGGCACGCAGAGATATCAAACCAAAACATAATATTATTACAAAATATAGTTGAGAGCCATTATAAAGAAATTTCGTATCAAATCATTTGAAAACACATGGGTGTAATGCAATAGTTTTCTCAACAACAATGAAATGCAACTGAGCTAGGTGGAATACCCTACATAATTTACACCAACTATCCAACCTCGGTTGCTGCCGAGATTAGAGTATAAGTGAGGGAGAGACACACAAGACCACGAAGCATGGTGTCTCGACCTAATGGTAGTGCCTAAGATCACATAGACAGGGCTCCTACCTATAATCCCAATTTGGGAATGACATAAAGTCAAGTACTCAAGATCACTTAGCCTGGTACCAAATTCCCGTATCTGCAAACACGTTTTTCCAGCGATGAGCCCTTACACTTAAACGCCTTCTTTGGGCATCCACCTATCTCATGTAAAATCAATGCATTCAAATTTTATCTGATTCAATCACATATCATATTCTGTAGAGTACATCAGACTCGACTTGCAAGTCCTCAATATCACTTCCACATATGCATAATAATGTAAAAACTAAGGTTCTTCATCATTTACAATTGGTGAACAATATTTATTTTAAATTCATGCTCGCTTTTGTTGATCACAATATGATATGGGGTATCAAGAAATTATCATGGGAATTTGAAAGCAATTTATCATTCATATTTATCAAACTTCCACGGAAAATCTCAAATCACATATGCATGGTTTCAACCATTAAAGTATATAGGCAAACAATTCCCATGACAAAAAGAAAAATGACTTTGAAATCATATTGAAAGTAAGTTATTAACATTTAATTGAAAACCCCATTTAAAAGCATGCATGTTCATAAAACTACACCCATGAGATTTTAGGATAACCCCACGTACCTCTATTTCCAAGAATAATAGATGTTTCTTGAAGATTGCGGATTGGTGATTCCAAATATGTAATTATCTTTGAAAACCTATGGTCGAATCTTAAACTATTTGGGTTTTTATTTTGAAACCCTAAGGAGAATCTTTGAGCACTTTTGATGAATGAAGGTGTATTTTGGGATCCTTGGAACTGAATTTTGTATTTTAGGGCTAAGTAAGGGTGGAAAAAGACCACTTTATCCCCAAAACGGAGTGTTTAAGTCACTTGAATTCTTTACATAGGCGCCGCCAATCCCATTGTCTATGTTTACACAGGCGCCGCCTAGGATATCGCCTATATTTACATAGGCGCCGCCTAGGCTATTGGCTATGCTTTCCAGTGGCCATGGGCGATTGGTTAGGCGACGCATATCACTTTTAAAGGCCATAACTTCTTGCTCGGGTGTCAGATTTTAGCAAAATTGGTATTGTTGGAAAGCTAACTCGAATACCTATCATTTGACACATAGTAGACTTCCTAATTCGACATATACAGAGAGTTATGGTTGATGGAAGCTGACACACTTTACAACTTCCACTAAAACTTAGTCGATCGAAATAGTTTCAACTCGTCCATAAGTTGAAGGACCTCTGTGGTCTCAATTCAATCTTGAATGGATTCACATGCGATACAAATAATTAACGTGCCATATTGGCATAGGATTTTATGGCTTCAGGATAATCAACGCATCGAAATCATGGTCTATATTGTAGCCCGAAATGCGGGGCGTTACAGTGCACTCGTTATGAAGATAATCAATTCAAAGAAAACAATAATACATGCTAGAATCTTTATCTAGAATGACATGACACTTCCTCTACTTCGTTAATCTGCCAGGGTTCCCACAACCCTAGCTAAGGGAATTAGCCACTCATAGTTGCAAGATAATTCATAGAATTCACATATAAAATTATAGTTTCAATCTTGCAATAATGAAATAAGAAAACCCAAAGTCTCAAATTGAAGAACAAACCAAGAACAATATGATCCAAAGATCACAAGTCAATCTTGGAATCTAAAAATATTTGTTAATAGTATATGATTTAACTTAGCCCAAAGTGCCTATCTATGGATCCCCTTAACTAAAGACGTAAAAAAGTGTATTTATAGATTAGAAGAAAACCCGAGAATTCAAATCCTAAACAAAAGAGTAAAACTTGAATAAATATATATAATAGTGACTAAAACATAATAAAGGTGTATTTAGGTTACATACAACCATAAGAAACCAATTCAAAATAATTTGGTAAAAGTGTATCGGTGACCACCTACGGACCTACCAATGGGCTGTAGGTGGTACCTACACCACTTAGGTGGGGGCCGTAGGTAGTCCTCAAAAATTGAATCTCTGAAAATTAGTTTTTGACACCTATGGACCCTCCTACACCTAGTATGTGGTACCTACAAGGCGTAGGTGTCAAGGTAAGTGGTGATTTTTTAGCATTTCATTCTGTTTTCTTCTGGTTATCTTCCAACACCTTGTTTCCTATAAAATCACTCTAAAAACACATCAAATCTAACAAAATAACCTTATGTACATACATATTCTCAAACCTTAAGCATCGTAAGTGCCATGAAACCATGAAACTTCAAGACCTTCATCTTAGAACATTGCATGTCCTCAAGAAACAAATACAACAAAACAATACAGTGATGCTTAACTAAGAGAAACTTAAGATATGCATGTCAGTCAATCATTGAATTTTTTCTTAAAAAGTATTTCCTTCTCCAAGTTCAATACTTTAAAACCAACTGTACGTGTCTATAAAGCACAATAATGTGACACAAAGGATTCAAGATTTGGTATTATATTAGAACCAAACAACCATGCATATGTACAAGTTACACTACCCAAACAAGTAAGCAACTAGCAACAAAGCCCATATGATCTTGCAACCATGAAGTCCCAAATCACTCATATAAAATAATGCATCTCAATGAAGGAAAGTATTAAGAGACACTCACACTCACAAGAGAAGTTCTACCAATGCGCTTCAAATACCATAGGCTTGCCTTTATTTTCTTTTCCTTGGCTTTCAGACAGTTAGATTTGGATCACTATAGAATTTTACTTGGCTTGTACCATAGGCTTTTAGGGCTAGTATGGTACATATGGTCATTTTGAGTGACTAAGCCTCCTTGGCACTATACTTACTTTGGGATCCACTAATTAACCAATTTTTAATTTTATTGCACCCTTATTTCTCTCTTTTTATTCTTTTGTTGTGCATTCAGGTTTGGGTGTGCTTTCCTTTATTCATTCTTTTGCAAAATTTTCTTTTGTTATATTTTTTTTCTACCACACCATTCCTACTTTTCTTTTTCCTCATTTATCTTTTTTCATATCCTTTTCATATTATGCACCTCTATGATAGCCACCTTTAACTTAGGCGATTCGCCTGAGTTGAGGTGCATAATGTCTAAGAAGGACCAATGCCAAAACAGGTTCATTATAATAAAAATGGGAAGGTGAAAGCTGTAACAAGAAAAATATGCTATACAGGCTTAAAATAGAGATCAAGGGATACTTATTTACACACGAAAGGTCATTTAGGATAAAAGTGGACTAATATCAACAACGGATAATGATTCTTTCCTAATCATCCTATAACCTAGGCAAGACTAACCGAACAATCTCTAGATTTAACACACAAAGAGAACTAAGTAGTATCTTAGACACAAATGACAGGGTTACATCACAAGCTACTACCTATTAGGTTCATGCAATTGTTAGTACTTATTATCATGTCCCTAACCCTAATCCCATAAGATTCATAATGATCACACATATAAACACATCACACAGTTCTAAAATAAATTTTTGGAGGGGTATCATATTTTAAAAAAATCTACAAAAAATATGTCAACTGCCCTAGATACTCATTTTTCTCATAGTTAAATACAAAACATCATGAAACAAATCACAATATGCTAACACATATTGTCTTTACTAAGAACATGGCTCCATGAAAAAGAGGCACAACAACAAAAACCGTTAGAGGACATCAAAACCTAAAAGTAGCCCACACTAAACTTAAGACATGCATTGGGCCACTACAAATCAAGAGACTTAGAAAAATACCTGTGGAACCATAGAAGAACAGATCTGACATCGATCACATCAATACAAATACAAACATCAAAACACCTTGGGTTGCCTCCCAAGCAACCTCATTTAATATTTCGGCATGATGTGTCTATGTTTGTCACTCAAACTTCACCAACAAACCAATGGGCGCCTTGATTACTCAGACTTCATCAAGGTACCCTGAGAGTTGGCCTTCAGTTTTCTCTCTCCACTTTGAACTTATAAATTTAACCCCTAATTGTTTTTCTTATTTTCCATTATTCTCAAGGGGCGGTGGTTAAAAATAAAGGACCCAAGCAATAGATAAGGCATGTTGTACTTCTTGGCCCTTGCATGAGGAATGTAATTCTTTGTTTCCTGCTCAACAAATTCAAGAATATAGACATATATTTCTCTTTCTTACACTTTCTTTGGGTTGATTGGCTCGATCAATATCTTACTATCCATACACAATGTATAAAAATGCTTTGAATGAGGTCTAATATGTCCCAAATCATGAATTGCATTATTATTTATATCCTCACATAGCTCTAATATGCTATTCTGAATGGTGACAACCTCCATAAAAGTCTAATCAAGTGCTGACTTTTCTAATTTTAGCTTCTCAATTTGTCTTATAAGAAGTTTTTTAGCCTCACACAACTCATAACTAAACTGCTGGGTGTTACACGCATCAACCTTTGCATTCAAGTCCTTGTGAATATCTAAGCCAAACCTATCAACATTTTGAATAAGATCTTGTATACCTTTTTTATGGAGTGTCAATTTTTCTGGCATGCTCTCATTATGCTCTAACATATATCAATCATACTCCTATAATAATGTACTATATCAAATAGGCAAAGATCAATAAGGAGGGGCTCATCATCACTCCACCCTTTCTCTTATAAATATGTCATCTCCAGCAGAGTAGCAAGAGATAAAAAGATAAAACCCAAAAATTTTAACAAATTCAATCAACAATTCCTAAGGGCATTTCTCGACAACGGCACCAAAATTTTAGTATCACCTAAACTACAACTCTAATTGAAGGATAAAGCAATCGCTGTCAAAATATAGTAACCCAACTAGGTTGGGGTTGATCCCATAGGGAATACGTCAAAAATCTTGCTTGAATTTGTTGAAATCACTAGGCAGTTCAAAAGTAAATGGGGGATTTACTAAAGTAGTAAAGTAATAGGAACTAGATTCTTGAGGTTGTACTCAATCTAAGATAAACACAAGGCTTATGTTCCCCCTTGGATTCTAACTCCGTTGATTTACCGTGCTCTATCGAACTATTTTAATACCTTACAGAATCGGATAAGTTATGTACCATCAACTATTTTGTGGACTCATTGACAGATTCCACCCTTTTTCTATTGAGTCTCAAGGTTTCTCCTTACTAATTCTTATCCTAGATCCTAGTTTAACTGTTACCTTTTGAATCTCAAGTTATTAAATGAAAGATAATCGTACTAAATAGATGGTGCAGGTATGCTTATTCTGGAAATTAACTCCAAATCACTGTTTTTATTTTTTTCCCAATCTCTACCTCCCGATCAGGCTCATAGTGAATACAAGAGGAATCCTAATATGTGCACCCATTAAGAAAAAAATCAAATATAAGAAAACCACAATACATGCAAGAATATTTATCTAGAATAACTTGGAACTTCCTCCATTTTATTAATCTGCAAGGGTTCCCACATCCACACCTAAGGGAACTAGGCGCTCTTAATTGCAAGATAATTCATGGAATTCACAAACAAAATTATAGAATTAATCTCACAATAATGAAAGAAGAAAACCCAAAATCTTAAATTGAAGAACAAACCAAAAACAAACCAAGAAAAATAAGATCCCAAGATTATTAGTCAATCTTGGAATCAAAAGATGTTTTTGAATAGTATATGATATAACTTAGCCCCAAAGTGCCTACCTATGGATGTCCACTAACTAAAGACGTAAAAAAAAAGGGTATTTGTAGATTACAAGGAAATCCTAGATTCCAAATCCTAAACAAAAGAGGAAAACCTGACGAAATGTACATAATAATGACTAAAAACATCATAGAAATGTCTTTAAGTTACATAGAAACCCTAAGAAATCAATTCAAAATAATTTGGAAAAAATATGTCTATTACCACCTACAGGCCGTAGGTGGTAGCTACGCCCATTAGGTGGGGGGCCGTAGGTAGTCCTCTAAGATTGGATCTCCGGATCTTGTTTTCTGACACCTATGGGATAGCCTATAACAGTAGGTGGTACCTATGGGGCGTAGGTACCAAGGTATGTGGTTATTTTATGACTTTTCATTCATTTTTTTCCGGTTAGCTTCCAACACCTATTTTCCTACAAAATCACTCTAAAAGCTCATTAAATATAATAAAATAGTCTTAAGTACATGCATATTCTCCAAGTTTAAGCATCGCAAGTGCTATGAAACCATGGCACTTCAAATATCATCACCAATACCCTCAATATCATCATCAACACCATCACCAATATCATCAATCTCCTAATCAATATCATAGCCATCCTCCGAACGTACACTGGGCATCAATAATCGATACCATCATTATTATTCAGTCTTGAACAAATATTTGTATAATTCATAGTATATGAAATATATGGATTTATACCAGGAATCATATCATTATTACCATGGCTGATATCATCATTATAGCTTGATCACCCATATAGTAAATACACATTATCTCAGCTTAATCGATAGTATGTTCACTAATATACACGATAAGCGTGGTCCTTAGTATAATCAATGGAACATTTGCCAATAAAATCAATAAGCATGCTCCTTAGTAAAATCAATAGCATAATTTCTAATATAAACAATAAGCATCGTTCTTAGTATAAACAATATCGTGATCACTAATATAGCCAATAGGTAAGATCTATAACATAATTCATAATTATTATCAATAGCATAGGCGATAAATCATTAATAGTATAGTCAATGGTTTATAATTAGCATATCAAATAGCTTATCATTTGCATAGTCAATAGCTTACCCATAGCATAATCAACAGCTTATTCGCTAACTCTTAAGCCACCTCACCAATTGTGCAAAGAATCTCGAAAGGTCCAATACATCTAGGATTGAGCTATCCCTTCCTCTTAAACCTCATCACATCTTTCATAGGCAATAAATGCAGGAATACCCGATCACCAACACCAATCTCAAAGCACGAAGCCTATGATCTGAATAGGCCTTTTGCCTACTCTGAGCTGCCCTCAACCGGTCCTAAATCTTCCTGACTCTATCAGACGACTCTTAAAGCAAATCAGTGCCATGAGGTTGAATCTCTAAAGTCTCAAACCACCCAATTGGAGAACGGCATCTCCTACCATACAAAGCTTTAAAAGGCACCATCTCAATACTTGAATGATAACTATTGTTGTAAGTAAACTCTGCCAAGTCTAAGTTCTCCTCCCACTAGCCTCCAAAATCCATAACATAGGCTCGAAGCATATCCTCAATCACCTGAATAGTCTGATCGAACTGACCGTTGGTCTATGGATAGAAGCTTGTTCTAAGGTCCACTTGAGTACCCAAATCCCCCTCTCAGCATTGAAGGACATTTGAATAGAAAGAAAATGTGCCAACTTGGTCAACCATTCTACAAATACCCAAATTCCATGGAACCACAAAAAGCGCGAGGCAAACACTTAATGAAATCTATCATAATCCGCTCTTACTTCAACTCGAGAATGGACAATCTCGAAATCAAACCACCTGGTCGTTAATGCTTGGTCTTTATCTGCTAACAACAAAGGCATCAAGCTACAAAGGGCACCATATCTCTATTCATGCCACTCCACCAATAATGTTGTCTTAAATCTCTTTACATCTTAGCTATACCCAAATTAATAAAATATCTAGAGATATGAGCCTCTTGCAGAATCAACTAAATCACGTCATTGATCCTTGAAACACAAATACATCTATTAAATCTCCAAATATCCTTAAAATCTATGGTGATCCTCTTAGATTCACCACTCAACACTTGATCACGAAGGAAGTGAAGCTTACTATCTTCAAATTGACAATCCTAAATCTGCTTAAATAGTGAGAAGCTAGCCTCAACATTAGCAAGGATCCTCTTAGGATCTAAAATATCAAGGCGAGCCATCAAGTTGGTGAAAGACTGAATATCCCATGCCAATGGCCTTTGAGAAGCTAAAATACAAGCCAAACTACCCATACTCCTTGCCCTTCGGTAAGAGGCATCTGTTACCACATTAGCCTTACCAGGATGATACAATATAGAAAAATCATTATCCAAAAGCAACTCTATCCATCTATGTTGTCTAGTATTATGCTACCACTGGGTCATGACCTGCTGAAGACTGCGATGATCGATGAAAATCTCACAATGCTTGCCATAAAGATAATGTTTCAAAATCTTAAGCACAAAAACTACCGCTGCCTATTCCAAGTCATGAGTGGGTAGTTGTGCTTGTGAACCTTAAGTTGTCTCAAAGCATAAAAAATAACATGACCCTACTACATCAAAACACAACCTAGACCAACATCAGAAGCATCACAATACACAGTGAATCCCTCACCCTCTACAAGAAGAGATAAAATAAGAGCTGAAGTGTGAAAATCTTTGAGCTTTTCAAAGCTTGACTCACACTTCTTGGACCTTTGGAAAGGAACCTCATTCCAAGTCAATCTGGTCATAGGTGCTGAAATAGTAGCAAAGCCCTTGATGAATCATCTATAATAAGCGGCCAAAATAATAAAGCTACGAACTTCATTCATAGATGTAGGCCTATCCCTATCACGAACCACCTAAATCTTAGATGCGTCTACCATAATCTCATCCTTAGACATGACATGTCAAAGGAATGGCACCGACTCTAGCCAAAACTCACACTTTGAGAATTTGGCAAAAATCAAATAATTTCTCAAAGTATAGAGCAAAATCCTCAAATGCTATGCATTATTCTCTCTACTCCTTGAATACACAAAGATGTCATCGACGAACACAATCACAAAGGAGTCTAAATAAGTCTTGTATACTCGATTCATCAAATCCATTAACGCGGTTGGGGCATTAGTAAACCTAAAAGACATTACTAAGAGCTCATAGTGACCATAACGGTTGGTAGAAGTTGTCTTCAGGATATCCTCAACCCGTATCCTCAAGTGATTTTAACCATATCTAAAATCAATCTTAGAAAACACCACCGCAACCTAAAGCTAGCCAAACAATTTATCAATGTAAGATATAGGATAATGGTTCCTCACCATCACCTTTTTAAGCTACATATAATTATTACACATCTACATGAAGCCATATTTCTTCTTTATAAACAACAAAGAGGCTCACCAAGGAGACATACTAGGTCTAATTAAACCCTTAGCAAGAAGATCCGAAGATAGGAATTCACCTCCTTAAGCTCAGCAGAAGGCATACAGTAAGGTGCCATAAAAGTGGGTCGGCTGTTAGGCTTAAGATTAATAGCAAACTTAGTCTCATGGGCAGGGGGAATACCAGGTTGGTTGGTAGGGAAAACATAGGATACTCACGGACTATAGGAACCCAATCAAAAGATGCATTCTCCATGCTAACATCACAAATATAAGTGAGATAAGACTTGCAACCCCTTAAAATAAGTCTCATAGCACACATATAAGAAATAATCCCCATCAGCTTGTGGCTAACAACTTCTTGCCACACAATCAGGGGTATGCAAGGCATGGACAAAGTAATGGTCTTAGAAAAATAATCTATGACTGTATGATAGTGGGATAACCAATCCATTCCTAAAATCATATTAAAATCCAGCATATCCAGCTTAACAAGATCAGCACGAGTATCAAAATCTCTAATAGTCACAACACAAGATCTAAACACCCTATCCATTATTAAAGAATCACCCATGGGAGTAGATACACGTAATGGACTAGATAATAAATCCTAAGATAACTTTAACTGTGTAGTATAATAAGTAGATACATATGAATAAGTGGATTCTTGATTAAATAAACAAAAGGCTGATTGAAGGCACACCAGAATAATACTTATAACAACCGGGTCTAAAGAGTTAACCTCATGTTTAGCAGGTACTACATATAACTTACAACGCCTGCCACCTGGTGGGATCCTTACCAAACTCCTATCCTACCTGCTTAAGAACCACCTCGAGCACCCTAGTGACCACCCTTATTACTTTGTGAACCACCTCTAGCTAGGGATGAACTACAATAATAGGTTAAACACTGAGCTGAAGGAACAATCTCCTCATGTCTAGGGCAGTCTCATAAATAGTAAGCATGAGATCTTCAACTATATCATGTCATATAAGCTAAACCAGAACTAGAAGATCCGACTGATGCAAAATAACCACCATGTTTAGAATGACCATAGTATAAACCCCTCAAAGACTGACCACCATCCTAACTATGGTGATCACTAGCACTAGACTAACCTCCACCAGTAATCTAAAGAGCTTCCTGAACTGATCGATTGGGCTAACTCTGAGGATGAGAGGATGGATATGCAGGATATCTACTATGAGAACTGTTACCTCTAAATTAGGAACTACCATGACTCCCACTGTTACCAGCCTGATACCTAGGCCACTTATTGCTACCCCCACAGAACTTACGAAACATCTCCTTTATAAGCTGAGTATGATAATAAACCTCAGCAAAAGAAATACCCACAACAACTAAAATATGATTAGGAATACTAAAGGGAAGTATCAACCCTCCTACAAAGCAATGAACTCTCTTATACAAAGTATCCAAAATAGATGTGGCATGTCTAGCCAACACATAAAAATTAGCCTCATACTCTACGACAGTCATGGAGTACTGCTCTAATATATAGAACTGATTTCTCAAATGCTCTTTAAGGCTGCGAGTCATATTTTTCTCTAAGAACATCTCAAAGAATTGAGCCCTCGTAAAAAAAGAAGATCCAGTTGGTATAGAATCCCAATAACTCTCAACAAATGTCGTGTATCCAAGTCTAACTAAAATAAGGTGTAATACATACCATGAGTCTCAAACAAGCCCCAAATTATGAATCCTTTCCCCACAAGCAATTAAAAACTCATATGCATCCTCGCCCAGTGCACCAGAAAATCTATGCAGAGCTAATCTTAAGAGCCTATACAATGTCTTCTTATCCTGGACAGACTGATATTACCGGGCAACCACTGGCTAAGAAGCTACTGGATGAGCAATCACCAGCGCAGGACAGCTATAGGCTACGCCTCCTCCTTTGTACCGCTCTAATCTGTAGACTGTGCATTATCAGAAGATGCACCACTAAATAACCCCAAAAGCTAAACCAAAATCATCTCTGATCACTAAAAAATAAATAAACCCTGGTGGATTCTAGGATCGTCCCTGGCCCACTGTTGGCTGAGGTGGAATAATCTCTAGCTCAGGATCAGAAATAAGGTCTAGTAGAGGCCACCTATCTTGGAGCCTAGTTGGGGAAACATCTCAAGGCTGTCCACAACTTTATGCTTGTCCACAAATATTGATAGGACCCATAGGCTTGGTCTTAGGACCCTTATCTAGTATAGCGGTAGCACGTATCCTAGCTATCTGTGAAGGAGTGAAGTCAAAGGAATGTTCTTTAAACCAACTCAGACTCTTAGCATGAAATGAGTAAAAGAAGAAAAGAACTCCTAATAATGTGTCATATCCTATTGAATAATGGAAATAGACATTATTAATCCTATTCACATAACTCTACTAGACATTTGCCTTTTTACCAACAATACTGATTTAACCTAGCTATAATACTAAGTTGTCACGACCTGATATATGAGTTATAATGGCACCTACTATATCTCGCCAGTAAGAAATGCAAAACTTAATTCGAAGCTAAACACAATTGGTTAAATTGGTGGAGAAATGCCCAACATAGGCAGAAATAAACAACACAACTCCAAAATAACAAAGTAATTGAAATAGATAAAAGATATTCGATACATAGAAAATCATTCCATGACCTGGTAGAGCCAGTACATGAGAATCTAGTAATAATACAACTTAAGTTCTAAAATAGTCAATAACATATATATTAAAACAAAAGACTGAACATAAAAGATAGAAGGATATAGGAAATTCCGACTCTAAGAGCTCACGTTATTTTCAAAAATCAACACAATACGAACGTTGATCAATGGCGGCAACTAGTACTTAAATCTTAACCAAAAAGGTATAAAAGTGTAGCATGAGTACCAAAACTATGGGTACGTAGTAGGCATCATCAAGTAACTGAGCTAAATCTCTATATAAGTACCGTAAAATGTGTAATAACATAACTACGTCAAGGGAGAGACTAACCTAAATAAACTCCGACATTAATGTGCAAGAATAAGTAAATAGTCAAAATAACAACATAACATAAGGCATCAACACATACAATCTTAACTACAGAATTAACTTCCATATGCCAATTAGTGCGTAAAAGTAAATAACCCATCACAAGACTCCATAAGCCTGGAAGGTAATAATAAGATATAATAATCCACCACTGTCATTATCAGCTCTCATGACACAACTAGCATGGAATAATAATAAGATATAATAATCCACCGCTGTCATTATCAGCTCTCATAACACAACTAGTATTTTCCATGCTACACTAACCATCGATTGTGCATGATCATTATTTATCAATAGATCAACACTTATCAACCAACCATCATGTAACAACTAATCCAGATATATCAACTAATCATCCTTTATCAGCTAAAATCCATTAGTTTTATGCCACATTATAATCATTTCCTTATTTTTGTACTTAGCTTGAATCACTATTATCGATGTCACACCCTGATAATGCTATATCATAATAAGTATGCCATCATAGAATAATGTATATATCCGGACTCGAACTAGTAATTATTTAATGATATCATCATGAATGTCATGATCAATATCATTCTCAACATCATCACCAATATCCTTAATATAATCATTGATACCATCAATACCATCATCAATATTATTAATCTCATCATCAATATCATAGCCATCTTTCAGATTTACATCGGGTATCAATAATCTATATCATCATCATTATTCAAACTTGAACCGATATTTGTATAATTCATAGTATAAAAATATCTAGATTTATATTGAGAATCATATTATTATTACCATGGCCGGTAGCATAATTAATAGCATAATCGCCCTTATAGTAAATACATATGATCTTATCATAATCGATAGCATGGTTGATAATATACCCAATAAGCATGGTCCTTAAAATAACCAATAACATATTTGCCAATAAAATCAATAAGTGTGATCCTTAGTAATATCAATTGCATAATTGCTTATATAACCAATAAGTATAGTTCTTAGTACAATCAATATCATAATCGCTATTTTAGACAATAGGTTAGGTTGCTAAATAATTCATGATTATCATCAATAGCTTAGGCAATAACTCATAAATATCATAGTCAATGGCTTATCATTAGCATAAAAGATAGCTTATCATTTTCTTAGTCAATAGCTTACTCATAGCATAATCCATATCTTATTTGATAGTGTAGTTAATAATCATGATAATTAGCATGATCAATAGAAAATTCATTAGTATAGTCATTAGATATGATCATTAGCATATGCAACAGCATAATCACTACTATAGTCATTAGAATAATCGGTAACATAGTCGATAGATATGATCGCTATCTTGCATAATAGCATGCCCAGTGGCCCAATCAATATCCTAATCAATGGCTTAATCAATCTCACAATCAAGGCTTATTCAATAACATATATAATAGCTCAATCAATAGGCTATCATAAGCTTAATCAATTACTCATTTATAGAATAATAGTTAAATATTACTTCTAATGTCATCCATCATAATCAACAAATACCATGACATTTAAATATCACTGCAATAGACATCTTCTATATATAACAAGCGTATTAAAAGGTCTCCAAAAACTATCACAAGTCTTGGCCTAAGGTGGGTCAAAGAGCCCACTTCTAAACCGCCAAAATCCTTCATCAAGATATATCTACCCCAGACTAGGCTAAGGTATCTAAATCTACTATTATATGTTGAATATGCCATAACTAGTGCTAGGATAATAACTCATTCAAATACGAAGCAACTAAGTCAATTCCATCTAAGATAATGGCAATTAGGGTAAGTTTCATCCTAAACTCAAGAGACTAAGAAAGTCTCCTTATTAATTGAAGAACAAGGGTATTTCTATCCTAACCAAGAGACTACAAGGTCAACTTCACCTAAGAAATGACTAACTAGGCTAATTATGCCCAAAATGATATCCAAAATAGCCTAAATAGTCCAACTAACCCAAAGTATTACACTTTAGCACACCAACAACTAGAATATATACCAAATCTAACATAACACCATAAACATACCCTGAATTATCTTAATATAATAAGGGGTAAAACCTATCCTACCTGGACACTGAAGAAAGCTCAATAGATCTGCTAAATCACTACTTTTCCCTGGAGAAAAGCTTTCTCAAGTTGTGAAGCTATCAAAATCATGTTCTACTCATTAATATGAGAATAATGATACCCATATTGCACTATTGTGCTTCAAATCCTAAAATCACTCCAAAATCCTATGTGGGTCCCACTTATAAAAATCACATTTTCAAAACTAACCCAGTGTTCCCACATGTTCAAGGAGTCCTTACCCTAAAAAAATGGGTGAAATCCAAGCTAATTTGGGGCTGAAATGATGCCTTCAAAATTTTGGGATTTTTGAACAAGAAATGAGAAAATCAACCATTAAAAGGTTGAAATCTTACCATAAATCGGTAGATAATTGTGTAAACAAGTGTTAGCCAAGCCTTTAAATCACCCACAATCTCTAATTTTAATCTTTCTCACTATTTAGATTTTTTTTATCTCTTTTGGAATGGATAAAGAATAGGTAAAATCGGGCAAAAAGGGTCTATGTATACCCATCCTAGGTGCTCGGGTATTGTTATCGCGACTCGGCACCTCGCGATCACCTTAAGTAGTGGCAGCTAGATGAGTCATGATTGCAATATGTCACCGTGATTTTGGCACTTAGTGCCTTCCAGGGGTATCACGATTGCGACCCCTAGATCACGATTCTGAGTAGACCAAATGAAGTTGAGACTTGGAATTTTCCAAGTCTCTGCCAACCCCTCAAAATTCATATGGAATACCGTATACGCAAATGAACTATGTAACCATAATAAATTCAATGTTTCAAACCCAATAGGGCAGAAGAAAATTCTATCTGAGGTCATTTCAACAAAAATAGGTCCCACACCTATTCTCCATTTTCTTAACTTTTCGACCAATAGATAAAAAATGAGCCCGGGTGCCTCAGGACCCAAACCAAGAGTCTCTCCTAGCTGCTAGAATACTTAGTATTTACACTCAAGGCCATTTGACAGAAGTTTTGTCCGGTGGTTATTTTAAACCAGTAAAGACTTCAAAAGATAAAATTTGCTCTAAAAACCAAACGAACTGCCTGGTAACCGACTGTCTGTTCTAGCAAGTCATAAATAACTTGGGGCAGCTATAGTAAAGATTTAACAGAAAAAATAAGTAGACTATAAGGCCTTTCGAGCCACCACCAGCTATAATTTCACATAAATCACAACAAAATGCACGGAGAATAATATTGATTATCCCCACACCCCTAAAATACCAGCAAGTAGCCACGGGGAGGGGTAAAATGGTAAAATCATATAAAATTAAATATTTCAAATAAATCATCAAAAATCAAGTCGTTACATCATCCACCACTAAGAATCAAGTTCGTCCTTGAACTAAAGGCAAGGGAAATCCCTAGATCAACAAAAAGTAGGGGATAAGATATACACATATCTGACTCGACCTCCTAAGTAGCCCCATCTATAGGTCAATGTCTCTACTGGACCTTAACCACTGAAATATCTCTAGAATTCACATGTCTCACATCCCTGTATGCAGCCATCTAACATCCCCAACAAAGAGTGAGAAAGGCTCCTAAAAAAAGGACATCCTGTCATCAAACTAAACTAAATCCTAACGAATGACATGAGACTCATTCAGAATGTAATGATGAAGAATAGAAACATAAAAAATTGGATAAAAAACTGGGAAATCTAGGAGAAAAGGCCAACTCATAAGCCATGTTGCCAATAGTCGAAAGAATCTCAAATGTCCCAATATACCTGGGGCTAAGCTTGCCCCTCTTCCAAAATCTTGTCACATCCTTTATAGGAGAAACTCAAAGGAAAACATGATCACCAACACCAAATCTCAATGCACAAAGTATATGATTTTTATAACACTTTTTTCTACTCTGAGATGCTAAAAACATATCCTAAATGACTCAAACTCTATCTAAAGTCTAACAAGGCAAGTCCGTTAAGGTCTAACCTCAAAAACCTCAAACCAACTATCTAGAGAGCGATAACGCCTACTATACAATGCCTCAAAAGGATCCATATCAATGTAGGAATGGTAGCTATTATTATACGCAACTTCACCAAAGCTAGATTCTTATTCCACTGACCACCAAAATCCATAACACAAGCGTGGAACATATTCTCTAAAACTTAAATAGTCTACTCTGACTACCCATCAGTTTGGGGGTGAAATATTGTACTAAGATCAACCCGAGTACCCAACTCATCCTAAAAGATTTTTGAAAAGTGAGATGTGAACACTAAACCTCGAGTTGAGATAATAAACACTAGTATACCAAGAAGACACACAATCTCGCAAATATTAATTCAGGCCAACCTCTCAGCACTAAAAGATACTTGAACTAGAATAAAGTGAGGGACTTTTTCAATCGATTCATGATGACTCAAACACTATCAGAGCCATGATAAATACATGGCAATCAAGTCATAAAGTCCTTAGTAATACGTTCCCACATCCACTTAGGAATGGGTAATCTTGAAAAGAAATCCACTAGGGCTCAAATGCTCGGCCTTCACCTATTAAAAGAAAAGGCAATGAGCTACGAAGTCTACTACATCCTTCATTATACCACCTAACAACGCCCAATCGCACACGTAAGTGGACGTGGTCTATCAAGTAGTAAAGTATCCTTTAAAAAAGCCAAGTATCAATCCTAAACGGACTTGCTTCAACAATGATTCAATTTTAGTTCACTGTTTAGATTAATTTGATGCAAAGCTAACCAAAGAGAGAGTTTTGAATTTGTAACTAAAAAAGAGTAAACAACGCCTAAAGTAAAGATCTTGAAACAATCAATAGAAGAAAACCCAGGGTTAATGCACTTTTGAACAATCATACTATGTTGTTGAACTTCATTTGTAAACTTGGTTGTCTTGGTTGTTGATTCGTAGATTTTATTGCACGATCATAGTCTCCCGATCTTTAATCCTTTACCTAAGTTGGTCCTTGACAACTACATCGTTTAGCGGGGATGTAATAATCCAATTTAGTTCTTTAAGCTATCACCCTACTTATGAATCAAGTAAGATATCTAAGTACATCTCTGTACTAGACACTAATTTGAATTTCTTATTTCATAAAAGAACACAAACCATACTTTGTTCATATCCATGTTCTATCCCTTATTCCCTCTCCCGAGTTCAAAAGGTAGATAATTGATATATATTTAGGATAATCAATCCATCAAATAGTTAAATCAAAGATGAACACACAACCAATAATAATGAGCAAAGTTAAACGGATATAATTCAAAACAATAGTACTCACGTTCTTGGATTTAACCCCGGAAAGAGGGCATTTAGCCATGCATAGTCATAATCGTAATCACAACGTTGTAATTAACAACTAAGAACATGAATGAACTAATTTTAAATAATAAAAACCTAAAATTTGAAGTTATAACATCACCTTAATCCTCCAAGACATCCAAATATGTGTTAAAATCATGTACAATGTTGTATTTATAGCACAACGTAAGCCAAAGTCATGTAGGAGTTTGAACCAAACAAGAATTGAGTAGTGGTGTGGAGGGGGCGCCACTCTGGGTGTTCCACCTCTCCAGCAAAGGCTGAACCTACTCTAGATCCCCGCTCCAGCTAAGGCAGTGCGGGCTTATCTACGTGGTCCCTCTGGAAGTTGCTTCCAAAATTTTGGCTAAGTGTTGAGTGCCTCCTTCCATTCCTTGTCTTGTGGTGATGTTTCCCTTTAATTTAAAGCTTATTAAACATTAAAATATCATCATATTCAGCTCATGAATCTTAATACATAATCACACACTACAAATTTGAGACAATCACAACACAATATCCATGACGATGAATCAAAACAAGAGCTAAGACTAGGCTAATTCACGATGATCTTTAACTTTATGTTCCGACTCTTAACTTAATCAAACTGAACCTTGCATATTACCAACAAGTTATTCCACTCATTATTACATATTAAAACCATTTTGAACACATTAAACACAATAGAATCCAGACGGATCAATTAGACAAGCACCTAGCTCAAACTAGTAATGCTAGTTTTCACAATTAAACTCTATATGACTCATTTAAGTACAAACTTGTTTGGAATTCACTTTGAATATTGTAATCATTTACTTTAACACTTAGATGCATATTCATCTCATTATAAACCCATATAGCATACTACTCATCCTCAAAACAAGGATAAAAAGATTAGAATATTACACTAGAATGCATAAATACACCCAATATCGCCACCGCTCACTTAATACCTTGTTCGAACTCAAACAACTCTTTACTCTAACAATCATAGGTTAAGGAGACTCTACATTTCTACTACATGCAAGACACTCAAGCTAGTACTATAATAACTACACAGAATGCAAGTTTCTTCACTAAGCATGTTATACACAATAGAAAGCTTCTGAACGCTACTCCAAAAAATTCTAGCGTCAAGAATTGACTCACATAGTTGGAAAACTCATGCATATTGTTCAATTAAGGACATCATACAAATCACCCACATTCATAAAACATGTTCCCATTACAACAAGAGAATTACCCATAATAACTCACCATTAAGCAATTTTTAACATGATGGGTACAAGAATCAAATTATGCTTTCTCTCATAAGGAATTCACATGTTACACATAATGAACCATAGAGTTTACCTTAGTGTGATGCTCCACTAATATCAGAATGATGAACTTAGGATCAATTAGGTCTTTTTCGAGTTGTAATGTACGCTAAGGGATGGGTAGGAGCTATTTTTAAATAATAGTGGCTATATTCCCTAGGCGCTTTAATGCAATACATTATGCAATTAAGACCACTCTTCAACAACCAATTTACACTACTTTTATCTACCCATATCTGGTATTTTCACCCCATATCATTAATTTCAATTTACAACACTATGGCAGGAGTATACCACTATTTAAATTTTTCCTTTTTTTGCACCCATATTAAGCTGTGCACCCCTATGATAGCCACCCTTAACTTAAGAGAATTGCCTTAGTTAAGGTGCACAATGTCCAAGAAGGACCAGGGCTAAAATAGGTTCATTGTAACACACATGGGCAAAACATGAGAGCTTTTTGTTCAAACAACTTTTCTACTCCCAACCACAATAATTGTGCACACAAATAGCTAACACTTAGGGGCCTCAATTCCACCTTTTTGCCTCTTATTTTTCAAACTCCTTCTTACTCAATTATACATAAAAGCACTTAAGAGCTTTTTGGATCAAATTTAGGACTATAAAAGAAGGGATTATGCTAATATAAGGATGCCAATGAAAAAGCTGAAGGCTCAATGGGGCTAACTAAGACTTCGCGCAAAGAGTAAGTTAAATGAAGGTATAAAACAAGGCTGTCAAAGAAACAACTAAATCATATCCTAAACTCACATTCTTTATTTTGCTTTACACACACACTGGGTAAGTTCTAGCATCACATGTAACAAGGAATATACAAAAACCTCACGCACACATGGTACATGCTTAACTCACATAGGATCATCCTAGACTCTTAACCAAATAATAACATAAATTCAAATTTAAGCCAAAAAGTACAAGAGTCACAAACTTGAGCCTAAGAGTATTAAAATTAGTAATTCCTTCATTCAACATACTTTTACCAAAAAATACTTGCACTATGCAATAAATTATAGCACCAACAAGAATATCTTTCATAATTATTTTACAATTGAGCTTAAAATTAGGAATTTCTCTACCCTACACTTAAAAATCTACTTTGTCCCTAAAGTGAACTTAAAAGTAAGAGATAGAAATACTCTCTGAGGCCTTTAGGCCTAGCTAGCAATATCTTTATATATAAAGGAGGTCCATGGGACCTCACACTCAGTCTTTGTCATGCTTCTTAGTTTAGTTTTCCGGTACTCAGACTTTCCATCAACCTATGGCTCAACAAAAATAAAAACTATGTGAAATAAAAACTAAAACTAAAAAAAAAATATACCTACTTAACTTAGGTTTCCTTCTACGCAATTCCTGATTTAGTGTCGCTACACGAACTAACTATGACTTAGCCGTTCTCTTTCCTTCTCTTTCTAATACTTGATCTCCATATTATTATTCTTTTCACCCCTCTTGGGTGTGAATTGTTAAGGAGAATAGATTTTTCAACTTTAGCCTTTTTAGGCTCATGAGTTTGCATTATGTCAGGTTGCGATATTAGAGACATGGGTTGCTCAATGAGGGTGTACGAAGAGGCCCTTGATGGATTAACCACCCCACACTTATCCCCTTAAATTACAGAGATTATGCATAAGTCCTTATAGTGGGAAAATGTGTAAAGCAACTTATAAATCTTAAAAACTACCTTTTCATCCTCTAACCTTATTTTTAGCATACCCTCTCTTACATTTATTAATGCTCCACCCATCACTAAACATGCATGACCCAAAATGATTTATACCTATTTGTCTGCCTGAAAATCTAGAATAATAAAGTTAGTAGGAATAATGAACTTACCAACCATTATGAGGACGTCCTTTATCACTTCTTTTGGATGGGCTATGGTCCCGTTTGCAAAATGTAGTAGTATAGAGCTTGATCTAGGTTTCCCCAAACCCAATGTGTTGAACAAAGATAGGGGCATCAAGTTGATACTTTTCCCTAAATCACTAAGGGCTTACACCACCTCACTATTGCCAATCTAAATGGGGAGAGTGAACTTCCAAGGATCCTTATGCTTTTTTGGCATCTTTTGGGTAACCACAAAATTGAACTCCTCAGTGAGTGTGCTGCTTCTACATCCTACAATTTTACCTTATAAGAAACCACATTCATCAAGTACTTAGCGTACTAGGGCATACCCTGCAAAACATCTAACAAAGGCAAGTTGATGTGAAACTCTCTGAACATGTCAAAAAACTTTTTCAAACAAGCATCCTTCTTCACTTTTATTTGCCTCTGAGGGAAAGCATGTGGAGACATTTTCTTCTCTTCTTCAACACATTTTTTTGAGTACTCTTACTTTTTCGATTTTTCAGAAACTTTCTCATTTACTTGTGTGGGACTCAAATATGCATCTACCTCCTTTGTTTCCTCGGGAGGTTCTCCATGAAACTCTTTACCACTCCTCAAAGTCATTGCCATAACTTGTTTTAGATTATCTGTATCTCCTGGCAAACCACCTTGAGGCCTAGTATTCAATGCTTACTATAAATGCCCCAACTGCAACTCTAAGCTTCTCTAGTCCGCTTGCTGATTTTTTACATCCACAACCAACTATGTTTGATTAGCTAAAACCTGCTTCATCATCTCTTCTAAGTTGCTAGTTGACTGATTTGGTTGTGCCTGCGCTTGCTGAATTTGCTGTTGTTGAGCATACCAAGGATGAGTCTACCACTTAATGTTGTAGCCATTACCATAATTTGGAATTTGAGCATTGCCCACATACATTATCGATTCCAGATTTGAAGTACACATGGCCGCAGAATGGCCACTATTTTCACAGACCTCACACCAACCACTAGTTTACTGAACGACATTGACTGCTGCGGTAGGTTGTGTAGCTCCCTATTTTAGGAAGTTGAACTGAGTGTTTCTCATATTTTACAATACTGCAACCTAAGCTAATAAAGTAATGTATTGGTCCACTTCTAACACGCTTATAATTTTCTTCGTGGTACTCTTAGAATCACCATACAAATCTGTATTTGCTTGAGCTATGCAGTTCAATAGAGTGTATAGCTCATTATATGTCATCTTAAGAGCTTGACAACCTATGGCTAAATCTAGCAAAATTTTCATATTGTGATTAAACGCCTCTACAAAAGTAAGATCAAGTACCTCATTGGACTGTTAATGGTATGGACAGTCCCTAAGAAGATCCTTGGAGTGCTCCCAAGCATGATAACAATTCTCGTCTGGCTTCTGTTTAAATCACACTATCTCATTGTGAAGTCTCGCAGTCTTACAAGACAAAAAGAATCAAATAAGGAATTTTATGGCCATTTCATCCCATGATATGATTGAATTTGCTGGTTCCATATTGAACCAGTTTTTTGCTTCCCCAATTAGTGAAAAGGAGAACAAAGTCATCCTCACAAAGTCTGCATTCACCCTCATAGGAATGAATGTATTATGGATTTCCTGAAAATTCCACTAGTGGACCTGTGGATCTTCATGCAAAAACCCTGTGAACTGTCCACTGCTAATCAGAAGTTGTACCATATTTTGTTTAAGCTCAAAATTGCCTTCATCTGCCGGATTCTGAAATAGGGAGGTCAAATTTGTTAGAAGTGGGATTGCCAATACTCTGACTGTCCTACGGGCTCCTTGTTTATCAACCATGATGGAAAGATTCTCTTGGTCTTCTGTGATTTGAGGAATACAAGGGAGAAGGATTGCTCCCCCCTCCTTCGTTGATGGAAAAGTTTCTCAGGTTTGGAACTTGGTTTAACCAAGTCCTGATCCCTTTCCAGCTTACTACTTTGAAAACCTGTTTCTTGCAAAAACAAAACCAAGACCAAGCGTAAAAATACCAAATAGATTTAAAAGTAAAACTAAAAATAAAACAGTTACCAAATTACAAGTCCCCGACAATGGCACTAAAAACCTAATAGCGCCCAAGCGCACACGCAAGTGTACATGGTCTATCAAGTAGTAAAGTAGCCTTTAAGAAATACAAGTGTCTATCCCACAGCGACTTGCTTCAATAATGATTCAATTTTAGTTCACAGTTTAGATTAATTTGATGCAAAGGTAACATAAAAGAGAGTTTTGAATTAGTAACTAAATAAGAGTAAACAATGCGTAAAGTAAAGATCTTAAAACAAATAATAGGATAAAACCTAGGGTTAAAGCACTCTTGATCAATCATATTATGTTGTTGAACTTCATTCGTTAACTTTCTTATCTTAGTTGTTGATTCGTAGGTTCATTGCATGATCATAGTCTCCCGACTTCTAATTCCTTACCTAAGTTGGACCTTATAACTACATCGCTGACCAGTGATGTAATAATCAAATTTAGTTATTTAAGTTATCATCCTACGCATGATTCAAGTAAGGTATCTAAGTACATACTTGTCCTAGAAACTAATTACAATTACTTATTTTATAAAAGAACGCAAACCATACTTTGATCATCTCCATGTTCTATCCCTTATTCCCTCTCCTGAGTTCAAAAGGTAGACAATTGATATATTTTTCAGGTGATCAATCTATCAAATAGTAATCAAAGATGAACTCACAACTAATAATGATAAGCAAAGTTAAATGGACTTAATTCAAAATAATAGTACTCATGTTCTTGGATTTAACCCTCGAAAGAGGAAATTTAGCCATGCATAGTCAAAATCGTAATCATAAGGTTGTAATAAACAACTAAGAGCATGAATGAACTAGATTAAAATAATAAAAATCTAAAAGTTGAAGTTATAGCAGCCCCTAAATCCACCAAGATGTCCAAAGATGTGTAAAAAATGTGTACAATGTTGTATTTGTAGCACAAGGTAAGCCAAAGCCATGTAGGAGTTTGAACCAAACAAGAATTGAGCAGTGGAGTGGAGGGGGCGCCGCCCTGGGTGTTGCACCTCTCCATCCAAGGCCGAGCCTTCTGTACAGTGCTTCTACAGCCAAGGTTGAGCCTGCTCTAGAGCCCCGCTCCAGCCAAGGCGCTGCGGGATTATCTACGTGGTCTCTCTGGAAGTTGCTTCCAAAATTTTGGCTAAGTGTTGAGTGCCTCCTTCCATCCCTTGTCTTGTGGTGCTGTTTCTCTTTAATTTCTAACTTATTTACAAAAAAAATCATCATATTCAGCTCATGAAGATTCCTACATAATTACACACCACAAATTAGAGACAATCACAACACAATATCCATGATAAATCAAAAAAAGAGCTAAGACTAGGCTAATTCACATTGATCTTTAACTTATGTTCTGACTCTTACCTTAATCAATTTGAACCTTGCATATTACCAACAAGTTATTCCATTCATAATTATACATTAAAACCATTTGGAACACATTAAACATAGTAGAATCCAACGGAATCAACTAGACAAGCACCTAGCTCAAGCTAGTAATGCTAGTTTCCACGATTGAACTCTAAATGACTCATTTAAGTACAAACTTGTTTGGAATTCACTTTGAAGATTGTAATCATGTGCTTTAACACTTAGATGCACATTCATCTCATTATCAATCCATATATCATACGAATAATCCTCAAAATAAGGCTAAAAAGAATAGAATAGTGACACTAGAATGCATAAATACAGCCAACATCACCACCCCACCATTAATGCTGCCTTAAATCATGATACATGTTAGTTACTCTCGGACGGCTAAAATACCCAGAGCAATCGTCTTCCTTTAAAATCAATCTAATCCAATTGCCCACTCTCGATACACAAACTTGGCCTGCAATCCTCAAACATCATCCAAATAAAGTGAGGTTTCCTTATACTCAATACTCAACACCTTATCCTAAATTAACATTAGTCCAACATCATAAAACTAAAGGGCTTAAATCTGCTCCATCAAAGAAGACCTATCCTTCACAGAAGCTAAAACATATCTAGGCATCGAAACATCGAGCCTAACCATCTAGTTAGTTAACGAAAAAACCTCTAAGGTAAAACTCTTTTTCTGGGTTAATAGATGCGCCAAGCTACCCATGCTAGTCGACTTTTGGCTCAAGGAATATGAAACTACTTTAGCCTTTCCTTAATGATAGTGAATAGTCAAGTTATAAAACTTAAGCAACTCAAGCCAATGGCATTGTCTCATATGAAGATCTCTTAGGTGAATAAATACTGAAGGCTAGAATTATATGAGAAAATCTCAAAATAGATTCCATACAAATAGTGCCTCCATAACTTCAAAGTAAAAACAACCGTGGACAACTCTAAGTTATGGGTAGGGTAATACTATTTATGTGTCTTTAACTAAGGAGAAGCATACACAATCAACTCCATGAATGCGACGGAGGTATTAGCCAACCCAATGGACATGACAAAGAACTCATAATGTCCGTATCAAGTCTGAAAAGCTGTATTTGCAATATCTAAAGCTCTAATCCTCAACTGGTGATACCCGAATCTCAAACTAATCTTCAAAAATACCAAATCACCCTAAAGATGATTGAACAAATCATCAATTTGAGAAAGAGGATACTTATTCTGATTTGTTATCTTGTTCAACTATCGATAATCAACACACATATGCATAGACCTAGTCTTTTTCTTCACAAACAAGAAAGGCGGACCCTAAGGTAATACACTATGTCGAATAACTCCCTTATCCAACAACCCCTGCAACTGATCCTTTAATTCTTCCAACTCGGCTGGGGCCATCCTATAAGGAGGAATAGAAATAGGTTTGGTGCCCGGCTCAACATCAGTGGCAAATTCAATATCACTATCCAAAGGCGTACTAGGCAAATCAAATAGAACACATCCATGAAATCACAAACAACCCAAATAGAATCTAAAGAAAAAGGTAATTCAACATTACTATCGCAAATATCAGCCAAATAAGACAAATATGCCCTGTCAACCAAGCGACGAGCCTGAACATAAGACATAACCCTTTTGGAACCCAAATAAAGGCACCCTTCTAAGCTATCCTTGGAACACCTGGTGAAGCTAAAGTCATGGTATTAGCAAAAAAATCTAGGTCAACATGGTAAGGAGTAAACCAATCCATACCCAAGATGATATTGACGTCGACCATATAAAGATAAAGCAATTCTACCCATGTCTCACGCCTAACAAAGGTCCCAATACAATATTGGTGCACCCAATTCACAACTAAAGAGTCTCCTACCAAGGTAGATACATGAATAGGTGATAGCCCCCAAGAACAGACACAAGTGTATGTGGTCTACCAAGTAGTAAAGTGGCCTTCAAGAAAGCCCAAGTGTCAATTTCTTAGGGACTTAAATTTGCCGACTGTCCAATTCTACTTTAACAATTGAGAAAAAGTATTCAAAAAAAGAGTTTGTAATTTTGTAAATTAAAAATAAAATTAAGTAAATAATGTGTGAAAATAAATGTCTTGGAACAATCAATGGATTAAAGCCTAGGGTTAAAGCACTTCGAACAATCATACAATGTTATTGAATTTCCTTCGTTAACTTGCTAATCTTGGTTGTTGATTCGTAGGGTTAATTGCATGATCATGGTTTCCCATCCTCTAATCTTTTACTTATTTTAGACATTACAACTACATCGTTGAGTGGGGATGTAATAATCGAATTATGTTGATTAAAGCTATCATCCTACGTTTGAATCAAGTAAGGCATCTAAATACATCATTGTCCTAGACACTAAGTTAAATTCCTTATTTTATAAAAGAATAAAAACTCAAACTTTGTTTATTCCCATGTTCTATCTCCCTATTCCCTCTCCCGAGATCAAAAGGTCGACAATATATGTATTTTACGGGTGATCAACCCATAAAATAATTAAAACAAGAATAAACAAACAACCAAATATGATAAGCAAATCCAACGAAATTATTCCAAAACAATAATAATCATGTTCTTGACTTTAACCTCGGAAAGAGAGGATTTAGCTAATAATATTCATACTCATGATCCAAATAATTGAAAACATGATATGAAAAATTAAAAGCTAAATAGAATAATTAAAACCTAATAAACCGTGTAGCAGCCATGTCAAATTGCTCCAAACAATGTCCCATCATTTTTCACCGTCTCTAATGAATTACGTGTCCACCAATTTGTAATAATGTGTCCAACTCTTGTATGTTATCCAGATGTCCCATGTAATAATTATATATAATACTCCTTATAAATGTGGGATTAGGTGAATTTGCACGTGGATCAAGAAATCTCACCAGCCGCCTCAACTATGTGCCAATTTATATTAAAAATAAGATAATGTCCAAAGCTGTGTTGGCACAGAATTTGATTTAAGCTACGCGTCATTGCTGAATGCGTCGCTAAAATGAAAGAGATGGGAATGAACAACACGATGCGTCTACTTTGCGTCGACTCACTGGATTTACTTTGAAAAATTTGATTAAGTGTTGAATGTCCTATCCTTTGTCCATACCTTTTGTAGTGTATTTTTAATGAATTTTGAGCCTTTTTATCAACAATATATCACCATGTTCAGATAAAAAGCCTCCTACAGTATCACACACCACAAATTAAAGATTAAAACAACACAATATTCACAACGATGAATCAAAACAAAAGCTAAGATAAGGCAAATTGACAATGATCTTCCACTTATTATTTTGACTCGTGACTTAATAACATTAAACTTTGCACATTTCAAACAAGTTATTCTACTCATAATTACATATTTAAACCATGTGGAACAAATTAAACACATTAAAATCTAATGGGATCAACTAGACACATACCTAGCTCAAGCTAGTAAAACTAGTTTTCCAAATTGAACTCTAAATTACTCAATTAAGTAGAAACTTGTTTGAAAAATACTTTGGACATTGTAATCACATATGTGGACACTTAAATGCTTATTTATATCAATATTAACAAGTTAAGAACACAAATTACTCTCAAAACAAAGCGAAAAAATCTAGAATAATGATACCGAAGTGTATAAAACCACCTCAGATCAATAGGCATGGCAAGAGGCTCACTAGTAGAATGAAAACCCAAATCAAAATATGCAGACACATAGGATAAAATCAATCCTGGATCAAATAACACATACACATATCAAATACAAATGGGGATGATGTCTTTGATAACAACGTTGGAAGCCTCTACCTATGGTCTAGTGGATATAGCATAGCACTATCCATGACCACCAACTGGCTGAATAACCCCTACCACCACCACAAGCCCCACTACCTCCAACTCATGTACCTTTGGTAGAACCCCTACCTCTTACAACAGAAATAGGAGTAGCCCTGAACACACAACATGCATAGTCTTTGGCCAGATAGCCAGTCTCATGACACACATAGCAAATTGAATGGCCTAACTCAATAAAAAAATATATGATAGGACTGGGACGACCACCCAAAATAGCTGAACTAGAAAACCGACTACCTGATCTCTTCAAGGTTTCTTGAAAGGGTCTACCATAATACCCACAGAAACCTCTAGAATCTTTATCTCGAGAAGTGTGACCTCTAAACTCACCTAGGCGGCACACCTTCTTAGCACCTCCTTGATATGCTCACTGAATGCCCTTAGTCATCTTAGCATGATCCACTATATTCTAAAATGATGCTCTATACACTACCATATGAGATATAGCTAGATCAAGAAAAAAAATCCAACCCATCACTTACTTTTGAATCTTCTCAGATTTAATTGCAATGCTGGCATAGAAATATCTAGACAAGTTATGGAAGCATGCCTCATACTCTGAAACAATCATAGAGCCTACTCCAGGTGATCAAACTCATCTCTCATTCGATCTCTCAAACTTTAAGGCATGAACCTCTCCAAAAATTCCTCAACAAACTAGTCCTAAGTTATCTCCAGAGAATCAAGAAGTCTTCTACTAACAGGCGACCTCCATAAATCTCTAGCGACATCCCTCAACTGATAAGTAGTATATGCAACACTATGTAACTCAAGTAAACCTAGGTTATGCAACTTCTCATGACAGTCAATTTAGAACTCATATGCATCCTAGCCCATAACACTGCTGAACCAAGAGGGACCCAAATGAGTGAACATCTCAAACCTCTTTCAATCCTCAAAAGACAATAGCATTCGCAATAAAAGAAGGCATAGTGAATCTGAAAGGCTGAGATCTCACTTGAGGAGGTAACATTGATGAAGAATGAACTCCTAATCTTGAAATACCATACTCAAATGTAGGCATCGAAGGAGGAATACAACTTAGAGTTTGTAGAGTACAAAAAGTTAAAGTAGTTACTATTAGAGGATCCACACTCGAGGTTGGAGGAACACCATAAAAAGGCTCTGGCATAGACTAAGGTTTAACACTTTGAGCTGGGGGAACACCAGGTGCACTCAAAGGAACACTCTCTAACTGGGTCAATAAGCGAACTAATGACCCATCTAAGACTTTGGTAGAAGAAATTGGTAAAACCATAGTAGGACCTATATCCCCGAAATTCTCAACTCGAGGATCAAAGGAGAGTCCCCGAACACTATTCCTAGATGAGGTAGTTCCTCATGGCTATCCACTACCTTGAGCCCATCCATGACTCACAACTTACCCTCTAAACTAGGCTCTCTCCAAGGATGAAGGTGTTGCATCTGTAATCTCACAAAATCTAGTCATCACCATCTGTGTAGAAAAAAGTAAAGTATAACATAGAACATAACACTTAAAGGAAATCTACACTCTAAGAAATAAACTGATAGAAATTTCCAAAAGACATCTTACAGCCTCTCAAAGATAGATATGGACATTTTTGTATTGATATGTGAGACTCTACTAGATATCCTGTTCTTAGACTATTGAGACTAATAAACCTAGCTTCTTAGTACCAATTTGTCATAATCTTAAAACCAAGGGTCATGATGGCCCTTGTTGTGGCAAGCCTTGACAACTAAGTTTATCACCCAAACTGATGTATAAAGGGAGGTAATCACTAATACCCAAGGCAAAACTTTTAGAACGAAGCCAAACCACAAAAAGTGATAAAAACAAGATATATAACAAAACATATCATACCAAAGTCCCAAAACCATGTGTCACATTTTATGAAATAATTAGTACAACTCGAGATAAAAAATACATAAGGTATCCATTAAGGAACAACTCTGTCTTTGAATAGAAATAAAGACATAGTTGAAATAAGGAAAGGTAGTAGTCAACTTTGGATACATGAAATCAACCACTACCTCAAAAAGCTCCAAATGTCTCCTAAATTAACAATTATGAGACGTACTCAAACCTGGATAAGCAATAACAAGAAATAGTCGGGGTGAGTACGATCCATTTGTACTTAGTAGATATAATAGGCCAACTGAGAAAAGTATAAAATAAAGCATACAAAATATACACTATAGGTATGTCACCTGCCACCAAAATAGTCCCAAATGGTAGCCCAAACTATCTATAATAACAGTTCTATAATATTCACATACATTTTTATAATACGAGAGAGAAATACAAGTACATAGATATCACATATAAAATATGAAGGAAGAAATTCACATAGATAGGTATCACATCAAGGAAAATAATACATCATAGAAAAATACAAAGCAAAACGAATGAAATGGAGATTATGATTAATAATAATGATGATGATAATTATGATGTGATGAAGATGATGCACAAGGTTATCGCACAACCATCGAATACACCAGTAGAGCTAAATAATCCAGATGTAGGACCCATTGGGGTTCATCATCCAATATACAACTAATAATCGAATACCAATATCCATATCTCGTTTCTAACACATCCACTAATAGAGGGTTTTTAAGATATCATATTTTCTATTTGAAAAACAATATTTCTAGTATTTCCACGGTGGTACCAATGTTTCATTAATGTATATGATAAGAGTATATAATACTCACAACCAACTATAGTGAGAATTTCCATATCCAACCAATATACCAACCAAGTAAGCCAATAATCCAATTAATATTTCAAACTATCTATAAAATTCAGCATAAACCATATGCCAGTGGAGTAAAATTTATCAAAATACACCATTGATACCATATTAGTCCTTATTATCAAATAAAATACATCAAAAATTTGTGAAAACAAGGTCAATAATATCATATAGGACGCCACACAATCATACATAGTAAATAATATTCTAAATCTTCCAAATAATATTAGTATATAGGCCCCCACACTAGCTAAACACGATAATATAGAAATTTTTATGATTAGTTCCCACACCCTTAACATGAATTTTTTCCAGTATTAACTACCCAACCTAGTTTGAAGAAACTTAAGCTATAACCTGCCTCAAATGCCATAAACCGATCAGAAAGCCTATAATCCAGAGTCTCCAACTCTTAAATGGTCCTGAAACTAACAAAAACATAGATATATAGAATCCATGAATAAATGAAAGTCAATGATACCCATATTTCCTATTCTTATGTTGCGGTCAAAATGAACACCTAAAATGGTTTTGAAAAAGGAGGGTAGAGGTAAAATTTATCTTTGAAACATATTCCCCATACTCATAGGAGTCTACAGCTAAAAATCTAAGTGAAAATGAGTTAACAGCAAGGTTCAAATCAATGAAAAACCCTTTTCAAGATTTATCAGCAAAATCCCCAAAACCCATTTTGAAAAATTAATAGTTGAAGTTGTTTTGAAGGTGAAATTGAGAAAAAAGTAATAATTGTAAGATTAGAAACTCACCCAAGTGAAAACAGGTTGAAATCGGGGTTTAAATAAAGAACTACAACTTTAATGCCTTTTGGGCCAAAATCTCCTACTTCCCACTTTAAAGTTCACGTTTAAGTAAGAATCAAATGACACAATTGGAAGAGAATCATTGAAATAGGTATTTAGGAGATTACCCAAGCTTAGAAATGGATAAAATTGCTAAAAAAAGCAAAACTCCAAGCTTCAAGGCTCAAAAATTGAGAAAAATGGTAAAACATAAGTATTTAAGGGGCCTAGAAATTCATACATAATCATTGGATCTCTTAAGCGATTATCTCTTAAGAGACCAGGCATTACATATATGATACTTTGCATGAGGGCAGGCATTGCATTAGAAAACCTATTATCACTTATGTAGGGTTCACGAGTGTGACAAAGATGTTGCATAGGCAACACTTGGTTTGATCTGCTGAATCTCGTAAGAGACCAAAGTGTCCCTTATATGAGTGCACCAGCTGAATGGTGCATCAGTTGGAGACTTGGAGAATTCCAAGTCTCCGTAGATCCCTCGGGATTCATCTAGAATCTCATGAGCACAAAAAAATTACACAAAAATATCAAATTCAATGCTCTAGACTCAAAGGAGATCTCAAATTTTTAAAAAAATATCATTTTCAAAAAGTTGACCCCCAAAATCCAATTTCTTAACTTTCTATACCGAGGGTCGAAATGAGATATAATTGCCATAAAACCACACCAAGCATGTTACTAGCCTAAAATTGATAACACAAATCTAGTGGCATAGTTTGTTTTGCTATCCGATGCACAAATCAATAAATGTTGACCAAAGTCAACTATAAGGCCTTTCAAGCCATAACAACCACAATTTCACATAAATCACACTGAAATACACTAGGAATCATATCAATCATCCCCACACTAAAAAAATACCATCAAGAAACCATAGGGAGAGGTAAAATGGTTGAATTACATAGAATTAAATATTTCATATAAACATAAAAAATTGAGTCATTATAGCTGGACTCATCATTAGTGGGCTCATACCTAAGTTGATGGACGAGACGAGCTTGTTTTTTTAAGATTTTATTGATTCCCTTTGCAATATTATTCTTTGGTGCCATTATACCCTAGGTAAGAACACATATTATTTAACACTAGAAGAATGAAGAAAAATAAGGAAAAATTAAAAATTTTCACAGTGGCTAGGCACCCTATGAGTCAGGATATGACTCATTGCCAATAGATATGAGTTATTTTGACTGTCATAGGGTGAGACTTCATGCAGGGGATTAGGCATTGGTTACCCCATGAGACCCCCTAATAAGTCATCGGGTCATCTGATGACTCATCAGGTGGCTCATTATCTAAATAGAAAATAACTTTTTAAGGATCCATATATGTCAGTCATTATAAGTTAGACTATGAGTTTTAAGGTGAGATAACGACTCATAGGTTGAGTCGTAGTGTGGCCAAAGGACTTTCATCCATAACCTACCTATGTTATCAGTTGCTATGAGTCACCCAATAACACATTAGGTTACGGTACGAGTCGTAAAGTGGTTCGTCGTGACTATCAATACAAGGGTTTATGGATGGTCAATATTCAAATTTTGTTTTCCAAGGGTATTCAGACTCCCCCTTAGTTTTTTCAGACACATCCTATACCTTAAATCAATTTCCACAAAGTTTCTACTCCCATTATAGGTGGATACCCTTATTTAGTCCATAAATATTGTAATGAATTTTTAACCCTAGGTAAGTTAAATAAAGTATCCAGGTAATATTCATTTAATGGATCAAGCATCAGTGATAATTATCATAGAAGACTAACTACTTACTTTGGATCAGAAAATGCTTAGATATTGTTACTTCACTTAAGCTTGTTCTTGAGGATATGAGATAGAAATTTTTGAGTTCTTTAGAAGTAGTTAAAAATCTTTACTGGGTGATTTATGGCAATGAGGAATATACTAGTAGTACAAGAGTAAGTTATGGAAGGTGGAGAGAGTTTTGCATTCATAAAGTAAAAAGAAATTATGTGGGATTCGATTTCCCTATTTTATTTTATATGAACTGGGCCGGGTCGGCTCGTGAGGTCCCAATTTTGACCCTAATCACGACTCGTAGTGATGACTCGTAGTCAGTGTATACGATTCATTGTCTCCCTCTATTTAGTGTAAATACTTTCCTAGGTCTCCAGTCCCTACAATTTAAGGTGAAGAGTTGTTGTTGCAGACAATGACTCATTTTGAGAGTCGTCGAGACTCCAGAGACTATTTACTTAGTAGACTTAACCTATAAATCTACTGAGGAGTATTGTGATGAGTCGTAGGGTTTCGCTACGACTGCATACTCCAACCCTACACATTGAACATACAGATTACCGTATAACTTAATTAAGTTCAAAACATGAGTTTCCTCCCACACAACACTTGATTTAACATTGCAGCACACTATGACTAAGTTGGGTACTCAAACATCACCAAGAAGCCCATGGTTTACCTCCCATGCAATGCTTGATTTAACATTGTGGCACTACTCAGTTGCCTTGACTACTCATAATTCACCAAGGAAGACATCTTCACAAAGTTTCAATTCTTCCATATTACCCATGTGATGTTTTACCTTAAATGGAGCAATACCATTTTATTTAAGCTCAACTGTACCATGTAGAAATACTCTAAGTATAGTGAATGGTCCAAACTACCTAGACTATAACTTTCTAGGAAACAAGAGAAGTCTCAAATTATAGAGAAAAACAATATCACCATGCTAGAATACCCTTTTATCAATCTTCTTCTCATGGTAAAACTTTATCTACTCATTATACAATGTTGTAGTCTCATATGAATAGAGGTAGAATCCATCTAACTCATTCATGTTGTCTAACCACAAGTTCGTAACACCACTACACTCAAAATTTAGCTTCTGCAATGCCCATCAAGTTTGATCGGGAAGTGGCATGATATGCTGTATAAAAGCTAATAAGGCGAGGCACCTATGGCAGTTTTAAAAGTTGTATGATAGGACCAAAATGTATCATATAGCTTCTTTGACAAATCTGTTTGGTTGGAACTCATATTCTTTGCCAATAAGGAATTTATCTCATGATTGGAGACCTCAACATACCCACTTATTTGTAGATGGTAAGGTGTTTCCGCATAATGTTTCACACTATTTTCTCATGAAAGACCTTGATTAAAAAATTGCAAAAATGGGACCCACTATCACTAATAATAGCTCGTAGAGTACCAAATTGAGAGAAGATATTCTTTTTCAAGAATGTAATTTCATTTATACCTTTATTATTGGGAAGCGTAACCACTTTCACCCACTTAGAAACATTGTCAACAACCACCATATATACTTCATACCATAAGAACTCACAAAAAGACCTATTAGATTAATACCATGATAACGCTCACCTATAGTATGAAATTTTGTAGAGGACGGTCGTTGTCAATATCTCAGCTTTTGTTGAAGTAAAATCCATAAGGATTAAAATATAGAATTCTTGTCTTATGGGTCTTAACACTTAATAAGAAAACACCCAATGTGAAAATAAAGTAAAAAACATGATTTAAAATAGGGGGTTTTGGTTATGGGAGTGTGTGTGACAAAAGTAACTCAGTTCCACAAACTACACAACAATTGTAATTTAACTTCGATATAAAGAGAATCTTGAGATTATGTCTACCTAAGGGAAAATTAGTTATGGGTATGTGTAGATTTGGTCTACATGTGAATTTTTCACAATATGGTGGGCTTGGTCTAGCGTCTTTTAGTCTAGTTTGTCAACAAAGCCTTAAGAATTTAACCTATTGAACCTTTTGAATTCACCTAGTACATCAATTGGGTATCCCTATTTCTGGGAAAATACCCAAGATGTAGTCAACTTCATACTCACTTCTATGTCTAAGATAGTGAGAATTAGTAAACTCAATCCATTAATTATCTACTATTGCCTTGGTTCCCACATCCCTCTTACCAAAATCCAATTCTATAAATTAAAATAAAATTCTTTCCCAGTTTAGGGTTTTAATTTCAAATTCAAAGTATTGCTAGTCTCTAGAATGCCCAAAATGGGAAAGGGTTTTAAGCTTTTAAGAGATTTGGGGTTGACTGCTGAAAATTACAAATCTGCCCCTAGGCCTAATCCCACATTACAACCATCATAATAGATTTACTATGATCACAGCTACTGTGACTACGGGTAGATCCACATGATCGCGGTTGCTGACCTTCTTGACTGGCCATGATTACAGTAACTAAGGCCTATTTTTGCTCTTAGTCTTCCAGCTGAACTTCTTTTCCCTTCTTTTGATCTTTTTTTAGCTCAATTCCACATCTTTCAGTCTCATAACCTGTATGCCTGTAAAACGTGGATATTAGTTCATTTAATCATACATATGTCTTATTTATACAATTAAATCACGACAATGTGCACGAATGTTAAGTGAAAATAAGTGGTCAATTTCCCACTATTCAACATCCCCAACTTAAAGCTTTGCTTGTCCTCAAGCAACACTATCTCTTACCATGAGACTATGCATATTTATGTCCATATTGAATGATACAAATAATCATAATGACTTCAAGATTAGTTGATATCACAGTTTAACTCTTCAAACATGGGCAAAACTATTTTCATAACACCGCTCAACATAAAATGTGATTTTTCAGGGATGCAAGAGAATTTAAAGAGTAGCCATGCAACAATCACTAATACTCTAGAAATGACTCGTGTTTGACCTTAACTGCATGATAATCCTTTTTGCCTCATTTTACAAGTGATGTCAAAATCATCTACCTCGACTTATTTACCTGCCTACTCACAAGATAGAAAATTCTACACACCAAGCCATCAATTATGTAACAAGGAATCTGAGTGTAAAACACTCTCTCTCTCAAGAACTATCGATGCTAACAAGTACCATGCCATAGCCTTGCCCTTATTTTTAACTGCCACTATAATAAAAATACCTGGTTGGAAATTATGATGGGCTTTTTGAGCTTGTAATGTAGGTTCGGGTTAGGGTAGGATATCTTTTTGGAACAACATGGCTGTACCCTCCTTGAATATCTATATCACATTATTCCATCCAACATTTGAGAATGGGACACTTCTTTTGTTTTTAATCTTTACACATGTGCCTACTTTTTATTTCCATGGTTCACCCATTTTCTTTTCATTTCTTTTTGTTGTACCCTTTGTGCTTCTCTTTTCTTTGTTGGATCCTTTCTTTATTTATTTATTCTCAATACTTAATCTCATAGGCACCCACCTACAACTTTGTGGCCCAAAGTTACCTCTTTAAATCATCACCACCACCAACTCAGGATTTTAGCCTCAAGTTGTAATTTTAAGTTCAAAGAGGGTAGGGTTCAAAAGAGAAATAAAAATTGAAAGGCTCACGACTTGTAATGTGTTTGCCAAAGAAAGGTATAAAGGCTCAAAGTAGGTAACTAGGCTTAACATCTATGCAAGGGTAGGCTTTTTATGCTAAAGTGGACTTGCAATGTCAGAAAGATGGCCTAAGATCATCTCCCCAACAAAGTACAATCAAAATTAGCCTTGAGAAACTAATGCGGCAAGTCCTAGATGGTATAAGTACACATGGGATTTGGAAAAATAATCTCACCCACACAAGGCATGGGAAATTCGCCAAGGAGGCTCAATTTCCCTTCTGCCAGAGACAAATTGGAGTATCTCCCAATTTTTACGAGCCAATAATTTTGGAGTCACAAAAAGTGAAAAAGTGTCGATACAAGATTGCTCATTTGCACCACACATAATTTACTAATGATTTTACCAACATAAGCCTTCGTCTCATATTTTGGCTTTTACACGGGCAAACCATATAGTCATTCAGACTTTGCCATAGGTACAAGTGCGATCCCAAATCCCAAAATACCATAGGTAGTTGGATTTCACTTTCATTTATGACCTTGATTCTAAGGGTACTCAGACTTCCCCAGCATCCATAACTCCAAACCCAATCACGACTCTTTTACCTTAAGAATATCATCACTCAATCTATCATTGGGAAATGCTCATCGGATATCATCACAAAAAATAAATATAATGGAAAAATATAACAAAAAAACAAAAAAACTAATCCATGCAAATGTGGGTATCATCAAAATACCTAAATATTACAATTGAAAATACATAAAAATATCTTGAAATATCAATAATATAGGCCCAATCAAATGAATTAGAATAACGCCCCCCAACTAAGTAGCTAGCAGCGTCCTCACTGCATAAATAGTAAAGCATAAGAAGAGATAAGGGTGCTCCCTAAAACCACATCAATAACTGCTCTCGTCTGTACACTATGCATCAACATACCATCCCCAGGACTGGACCACTCAGCTGGAACCTCATCATCACTCTCTACTCGGGAGGAAAGGAGCCTATCACAAGGTTTTAGAACATTCCATAGGCCCTTCACCCCCTTCCACATCCTGCCAAAGAACTTATCTCTCTTCTTCTTTATTTTTATAATCTTCTCATATGTAATCCAGAGATCTCGGTTTGACTCTGCCATGGAAGAGTAGGCTCTCTCAATCCTAGCAATGGTAGCTCCCTACTTTTTTTGGTCTTCCCGATACTTCTCATAACCAGATCAATACATCTATGAATGCCGGGTTGTAGAGGGCTATCCTAGCTCCCGAGAAAACCTAACACGATCTCCCGGATGGACATAATATCAACTCCAATATCCTTAAGGGGCCTGGTGGTAGATGGCCTACAAGACTCAAGCTCCTCACAAGTTGACTTTCCTAAATTGGTTTTCTTTTTTTTTTTTGGCTTTTACCTGGTGTGCCGTTTTCTTTAATTTTCAAATAATAGATGGAAGTACCAGGGTGTACCCAAGTATCTCTAGAGTATTACTTCACCCCATCTCTCCTACAAAGCTTAGTAATGAAAGAGGAAAAAAAGCGATGTATTCCACCCTAGTTTTTGAAGAATTTCATATCAGAAACCACGACCTGACCAATATTTGAAGAAATGTCATCTAGAAGGAAAACAACCACCTGAGTCCACAAGTCTAGGACTTTGTCAGGTGGATACAAGGGGAGACTCGACTACATATGATGTTCAATAAAATCTGAGCCTCGGTAGTAAAGTCATTCATGTGGATGTTACTATTAGTTGCCGGCCATGAGACTTCCTTTTTGGTGCAGAGTCGTTCAGCCAACTAACTTCATGGTTCGCACCCTTTTTCTTCAAACTCACCCATTTATGCATTTAGGAGAGCATAGATATCATTGATTTTCTTCACCCAAAGTCCAACATTTTTCCTTGAATCTTGACAGTCATATAAGATGGATCTGAGTAACACACTATCCTAAATATTGGTGTAAAATTCATAGACCCATTGCTCATTAGCCTTGCAATGATTTAGGTGGAAATAATGCCACTTAGTGTCCATAAGCCTGTCATGAAATACTGGTAGTTTTTCCTACACATTCTCCAAATATATTCCTCTCTCCGTGAGCAGCTTTGTTCTCGAAATATCACCATAGTATTGAGTATAGTACTCGAGTGCCATGAATCGGATATGGTCATATTTCTCCATTAGATTATCCTAAAAAACAACTGATGAAAAAACCTCATCAATCATTGGGATATTCTAGCACAAACTATGTTATATTTTCCACTAAAGCTCATTGGATGGTTACTTGGTGGTGTTTGGCCAAAAAATAGAATTGTAGAATTTTTGTCATAGGCAAAAAATCAGTCTTGATTACCTCGATTACGGGCCATAGAGCCGTGATCAAGGTCCCGATAGCTGCGATCACGGTATCTGATACCAGTTTCAACCCCAAATTTCAATGTCCAAAAATTCAAATTATGAAGCCCAAAACATATTCTATAACAAGGAGTTACATTTAAAGCATTGAACAAGACCACTAGGTACTCGATTATGCCCCTAGAATGCAAACACCATTAGTGAATGCTCATTTGGGCAACCTATCGAGCACTTGGTGTACACTCTTTACTCAATTTCATAAATAATTTGGGTACTCAAGACTTCCCCACTCATGTGCACACCAGGTTCTACCAGCTAACCTTCATACAAGTACAAACTCTGAAGTATTTAAGCATGAAAAATATAGATTCAGGACATCCCTATAACATGCATTATATGGCCTACTTTCCACAATCATGGGATAGGATCGAGGCACGTACCAGATTAGCAATGTAAGAGAAATGCAAGGATGTTGTTGGAATGCTCACAATCTATCCAGACTTGGGTCCAATTAGAGAGAAGAACTTGAGAAGGGAGTATTGAGAGAAAGTGGGGTTTGGAATAATTATAAATCTGATATGATTTCGATCGTAGTTTGGGTTCTGCAATTGTGGACATATAGGTGACTGCGATTATGGTGAATACCCCATGATTGCAGTAAATGGGGGTATTTTTGCTCTGCTATTTTCCCCTATTTAGCTTACTCTAAATTTGGATAGATTTTCCTCTATTAAGATTAGCATGAAAAATTTTCATACTTTTCCCTTATCAAGGTCATCCAACATACTCTATAGCGCCATATTCAATTGAAAAAACTAAAAGCTACTATACAAAGGTGAAAACAAAGGATACAAGCCACTCTCATGGTATTTTGTGTTGCCATCCACATAGTACCTTAATTTACATCATGGCATGCCATCTTCTTTCTTTCTCAAGTTGGGTCCTTAAGGGACCCCTTATTCACTCTTTCGATTTCAACATCAATCACTGATATCACTTGAAGTTCCACGGGTTGTTTCTTTGATATTCTTACTAGAAAAGATACATCGCCATCCTGAATTCTAAACCTCATTTCACCCAACTATAAGTCAACAATGGCTCTGACGGTGGCTAATAAAGGTCGACCAAGAATGATGGAAACTTCTTGGTCTGTTTCACAATATAATACTATGAAGTCCGCTAGAAGTATAAATTTGTCTACTTTGACTAGAACATAAAAAAAGTACTGAACGACCTCTTTATAGATTGATTAACCATTAAAATCTCATAAATATTAGAGTTGGGGTGTCCAATCCGAGTTTTTTATACATGACAAAAGGCATGAGGTTTATACTCGCATCGAGGTCGCATAGAGCTTTCACAAACATACACTCCAATGGTGCAAGGGATGGTAAAAGATTTGTGGTCTTGTTTATTTTCTTCAATTTTGCTACTCATGATAGCACTACAACCATGGGTGACTTTGATCGTGTCAGCTTTTATGAGCTTCTTTTTTGACATCTACTTCTTCATGAGCTTAGCATATCCTAGGATTTCTTTGATCGCTTCAAGCAATGGGATATTGATAGAGAGGTTGCTAGGCTTGGCCATGAATTTCTTATGTTTATCACCCTCCTCTTTTCTTTGAAGCCTTTGAGGAAATGGGGGAAGGACTTATATTGTAGGAATCATATCACTTTGTGGTTTCTTATTTTCCACCATCTTTTCATCAACTTTCACCGGTTCTTTTTCATTATCTTCTTCTGGAGATTTTGGTGGAACTTCTTTTGACTAAAAGTTAGGCATCTTTTCACCCAAATATTCTTTCAAATGATCATCAAGGGTCTTCCCAATCCTAGTGACTATTTATAAAACTTGAGCTTTATTTTTTTGGTTCACAATAGTGTCACAAGGAAGACCACCCTTTGGCCAAGAAATCAATTTGGTTTAAATTTGCCCAATTTATGTCTCCAATTGCATAATGGAGGTAGAGTGGGACACCATGGGTTGATTAAGTTGCGAAAAATTACTTTTTATTTCACGGACAATTTTGTTCGTTCCTTCCACTCTCATCAAAATCCTTGTCAAGTCATCTTCAATTTTATATTTATCGGGGTCGATAGTGCTACCATCTTTATTCTTTGCCCAATCATGGGGGGACATACCGGTCATAATCATGATCTCTATCCCTTTAATCACGATTATGTTCAAGGCCTGTCCAACCTTGATTCCCACCTTGTGTTTGATAGGCGGGGTGGAAACTCCTTGGATAGTTTGCCAAGTACCAAATCTCCTCATCGAGCTTTTTAGCTTTTTCATCATCCCCATAGGCTTTTGTTCCCATGATATTTACAACTTCTGTGGGTGTACCCATCATATGTTTTGTCAAAAGCTCTAATTGTGTCATCATCCTAGCCATACTATCCTGTCTTTATTTATCTCGTTTTCTTTGTTCCTTGTCAACCAAGGATGTAATGGAAGAACTCTTAGGAACCATGGCATCTCGGGTATGCCACCCATAGTTATTCTTGGTAACCTCCTCAAGAAAATTCATTGCCGTATGATAATGCAATCTCACAAGGGAGCCTCTCATTGCATTTTCCACAACAGTTTTGTGGAGTGGATCAAGAGCATGGTAGAATATTTGAAGAAGCATCTTCTTCGGGACCTCATTGTTTGGACGTTGCATTAGTTTAACGTTGAATCTTTCCCACACTTTATACAAATACTCTCCATTCAATTTTCTAAAGTTGATGATCTCATCCCTCAATTAGAGTATTTTTGATGATAGGAAATACTGGTCTAGAAAGGTCGTGGATAGACCAGGCTAGAAGAGATTGAAGACATAATATCGCTTCTTCCAGAAAAGAAAATTGGAATATAAGAAGCCGAATGGACTCTTAGTTTATGTGTTGAATATAAAATGGTGCACACACCTCAAGAAAATTCGTCAAATAAAGGTTGGGGTCATCATAAGTTTGCACCCCAAAAAGTCCCTTCATTTGTAACATGTAAAACATGACGCATGTGTAATGTCAAAGACACCGTTCCCATGAGTAGGTAGGATATGGATGGCACTTGAATAACCAACGTCATTGAGTTGCCCCTTATCATCAAGATGGCCATCGAAAAACCCAACTTGACTAGAATTGTCACTCATGATTCCATTTTTGCTACGGATATGACCTAGAAGGAAACAAAAACAACAACAAAAATAAATATAAACTACTATGGGTATGCCCTAAGTAAGAATCAATACCCCACAAGTGAAAACCAAATTTCACTCCCCAACTACGGCACCATTTTGATAACACTCACCTATACCATGCAATTTTACAGAGGAAGGTAGTTGAAAATAAGTCAACTTTCGTTGAGGTTGAATCCACAAGAAGTGAAAAGTAGAATTCTAGTCTTATGGGTCTTAACACTTACTAGGAAAACACCCAAAGTGCAAGTAAAGTAAAAATAATGATTTAAAATAGGGGGTTTTGTTTTGGGAGTGTGTGTGTCAATAGTAACTCAATTCCACAAACTACACAAAATTTTAATTAAACTTCTATATCAAGAGAATCTTGGGATTATGTCTACCCAAGGGAAAATTTGGTATGGGTATGTGTAGATTTGTACATGCTAGTCTTTAATAATACGGTAGGCTAGGTCTAGGGTCATTGAGGCTAGCTTAGAAATATATTCTCAAGAATTTCACCTATTGAACCTTTTGGATACCTAACAAGTGTTTTTATTGTATTTACCTAGTACCTCAATTGGGTATCTCTATTTGTAGGAAAATACCCAAGATATAGTCAACTTCATGCTCACTCTTATGTCTAAGTAGTGAGAATTGGTAAACTAAATTTATTAATTATCTACCATTGCCTTGGTTCCCACATCCCTCTTTCAAGGAAGATGTGGGTTCCAAAAGTTTGAAAAAACCCTCTTTAAAGGATGGTTTGAGCTTTCAAAAGTTTGGGGGTTCTCACACACAGACCCATTTTGAGTATTTGGGGCTTTCACCCATAAATCCCAGCCAATTTATTCAAAAAATAGTAGAACCCATTCACAACTAACTAGCATATACAAAAATACATCACAACCCATAACTAATTGTACCTTAGTTTAACATAATCCTAAGACTAAAACATTCAGCTACTCATGAAGAAAGGAAAGAAACATATACCAAACAGATTGTTCAAGTCATCAATTTTTCAAAAATATCAAAATCTAAATCTCCAAATCAAATTACAATTTGTGCATAATTTAAGGTTTTAATTTTAAATTCAAAGTATTGCTAGTATCTATAATGAACAAATTGATAAAGGGTTTTAAGATCTTAAGGAATTTAGGGTCGACTGTTGAAAATTACAAAACTGCCCCTGGGCCTAATCTCGAGTAGCCGCAATCGCACTAGATTTATTATGATAGCAGATATTGTAACCATAGGTAGATCCATGCAATCGCAGTTGCTTAGCTTCTTGACTTTCTATGATCACAGCCCTCAGACCGTGATTGAGCTAACTTAGGCATTTTTCTACGCCAGGTTTTCCAGCTGTACTTCATTTCTCTTCTTTTGATCCTTTTTAGCTCAATTCCACATCTTTCCATCTCATAACCTGTATGCCTACAAAATGTTGATATTAGTGTATTTAATCATACATAGGTCTCATTTATACATTTAAATCATGGAAATATGCATGAATGACGAGTGCAAATAAGTAGAAAATTCACCACTCATCATACCCACACATCAAACAACTCTAGGTGTCATGGGGAGCTCATGTTTCTGGGAGATATTTTCTTTCTACTGGAGTTGGTTGACGGACAAAGCATAATCATGAGCATTTTTATAAATCTTTGGCTAGTAATAACCATACTGCAAATTTTGTGGGCCGTATGAGTACCACCATAGTGACCCCCAATTAGAGATAGACAAGTCACAGGCCTCAAGAATTATCATCATCTCAACTTTGGTAATGTATCACTGAATCACACCATTTGTAGGTTCATCCTATAAAACCTTTCATACCTTAAGTATAATTGTTTTTACTGCTGAAACCACAAGTTTTCCGAGATTAAATCACTTGCCAAATAATTGGCAAAATTAGTAACCCACAGGATTAAGTTTAGTGATGTTACCAAGATGTGATCATCTAGAAAAGCATCATAAATCTCAAGTTCATCCCCTAATTTAAGCATCACCCCCTCTTTTTTGTAGGATAAATAATATGCAACCTGATTTTTTTATGCCCTTTCGGTCCTTAAAATTAAAGTTAAGCTCCTGCAACAACAGTACCCACAAAATCAACATTGGCTTAGAATTTTTCTTTGCCATTAGATAATAAGAGATGCATGATTAGTATGCACAATGGATTTGGTCCTAATAAAATAGAACCAGAATTACTCAAAAGCATACACCGTCGCAAGTAACTCCTGCACAGTAACTGTGTAATTTTTCTATGTGGTTTTGAGTGATTTGATGGAATAATAGATTAGGTGAAGAATATTTTCACGTCTAGCAGCTCCTAGGGCCACACCACTTGCGTGAAATATCACCTCAAACAAAAGGGTCCAATCTGGAGAGATAATAATAAGAGTCTAGATCAACCGCACCTTAAGGCACTCAAAAGCCTTGACACAAGAATCATCAAACTCAAACTTTACCTCCTTCTCTAAAAGATTGCACAATGGAGTTGCAATTTTAGAGAAGTCCTTGATGAATTGCCATTGGAATAATGCATGACCCAATAAACATCTAATACCTTTGATTGAAATTGGGGTAAGCAACTTCTCAATCACCTCTATCTTTGCCTTGTCAACCTTAATTGATTTATTTGAAATTTTGTGTTAATGACACCCTCTTTCACAATGAAGTGACACTTTTCCCAATTCAAAACTAGGTTGCACTCTTTACATCTCTGAAATAGATTAGCTAAATAAGCCAAATAATCATCAAAAGATTCTCCAAAAATCAAGAAATTATCCATGAAGACCTCTACATTATCCTCCACCATATTAAAAAATATAGATATCATACAATGCTGCAAACTCCAAAAGGCATCCTCTTGAATGCGAACGTACCATATGGACATATGAAAGTGGTCTTGTCTTGGTCTTTCGAACAATACAAATCTGATTATACTCCAATTAATTGTCAAGAAAACAACACCATCCTTTGTTTGCATGACGGTCTAACATTTGGTCCATGAATAGCATAGGAAAGTGATACTTTTGTGTCTAAGTATTTAGCTTCTGATAATCCATGCAAACTCTCCAAACTGTGACTAGTCTCATGGGCACTAACACATTCTTATATTTAGGGACCACAGTGATCCCACCTTTCTTTGGCACACACTGAACTAGGCTCACCCACTTGCTATCAGCAATAAGACAAACAATACCCCCATTTAAACACTTTATAGTCTACTTCTTTACGACCTCTTTGATGGGTAGGTTCAAATGATTCTGATCATCAAAACTAATCATACACTTTAATTCAAGCTAAATCTTATGAGTAAAAATCCCAAGGTAGAATCCCAATAATATATGTAATATTCTAGACGATGACCTATTTAAGTATATACAATATTGAAATCAAGGCCTTGACCTTTGTAAACAAGAAATCGACATCAATAATAATCAATAAGTTATTGTTTGCCCCCATGAATACATAACATATACGAGAAGGGGGGCCTTCAATTCCAAGACATAAAGTTCCTCTATAAATGGTCGAGATGGTGGGGTTTCTCTATTCTTCAAATAAAGATCTAACTTCTTTGGTGCATAGGAATAAGAGCCTTTGCCCACCAGATCACTCACCATCTCATCATACTCCTCGATGCCATCACTATCAAAATTTATGATCACTTCCCCTAGTGCCTGGAACCCATGTCACTCTTCAATAGGTAGAAGTAATGCATCTTCCTCCACAGTGTCAATCATAGAAACGACCCAAGTATCTTTCAACTGTCCCATACACTAGAACACATTGAAAGTAACATGTTCATCATAGAGCTAGAATTTTATCTACCCCATCTCTATGTCAACCAATGCCCTACCTATGGCTTGGAAGGTCCTCTATAAGATAGTAGGAATATCAAAATCAACTTCACAGTCAAGGATCAGAAAGTCGACTGGGAATATGCAAGAAGCCACCCTAGGTAACATATCATACCAAATACCAATCTGTTAATTCACAACATCATCAGCCATTAATAATCTCATGGATGATTTCTTGGGTGCCCCTAATCCCAACTGTTTGTATACAACTAATGACATAAGATTAATACTATCTCCTAAGTCAGAAAATGCTCGTGCAAAGTTAAAGGACCCTATGGTGAATGGAATAGTAAAATCTTTGGGATCCTTCTTCTTCTTAACTAAAGATCGATGAATAATAGAACTATAGTGGTGCATATTATCAACGGGATCAAAACACACCTTCTGCTTCTTATTCACCAAGTCCTTCATGAATTTTTCTAATTGGGCATCTGCTTTAAAGCTTCTACAATAGGGATATTTACAGATAATTCCTTTAATAGCGAATGAATTTCTAATATTTTTCATTTTTTTGTTTCTTCTTCAAGCTCTGAGGAAAAGGTGGGGGAGGTCATAGAATGGGTTTCAATATTGTCTCGAACTCCTTGCCTCTTTCTTTGTCCTTCTCAACTTGATTCTCTTCATCCATCAATTTCTATGAAGACTCACCATACAAACGTTTCAATTTCTGCTTTGAGTGCATCATCAATATTAACAACATCATTCCTTACCTCATCAAATACATACATAGGTAGATCAAAAGTATCTTTACCACTCTAAATGGTGATGGTTAGGTAGTGACTTTCATCTTTATATTCTGAATATTATTGCTTGGAAGAGTTCCTAGTTGATGTTGATTTAAAGTAGCCAATATTTGACAAAATTGCTACTCAAGCTACTTAATTTTTGTTGCATATGATTCTCCTTTTTGGCTAAATCCTAATATATTTGGCTTAATCTTTTTAATACAACTCTCTTGATTTTCTAAACCCTTGAAAGACTTAGCAAGCAATGCATCCATCCTAGAATCAGCTTCACGATTCCCCAGTGGAATATAAACACCACCCTTCTCCTTAAAATCATTCTTTCTTCTGCACTCCCTATACTTGTCCCCATAATAGTTGCGACCTTGGCCCTTGGCTTAAAAGCTCACCATCTCTCTATCCATGTAATTTGCTTCCTCCTTAGTGTCAGATTTATACTGCCTAAAAAATTACCTTTTGTGTCCACAACATTCACCTTGTTTGCTTCTTAAGCTGTAAACTTCTTAGTAAATAACCCAATCTCAGTTCTCAATTGTGGTACCTCTTGATCCACTATCTCATCTAGGGCTCTCTATTCACTAGAGGAACAAATAGCATAAGTACTGGCCCCTTTTTCTACCTCTTGAATATGCCACCCTCTATTGGTTTTAAATATTCGATCTAGCTTTTTTGAATATAGCCCCAACAAAGACTAGTGAAATCCCCTCAAATAATAATATCACCATTAAACTTGGCATTTATATTCAGGGATCTGTAGAATATGTCGAGAAAATTCCTCCCCAAAATTATATGATTGGGCAGATTCTTCAGTTTCTTTTTGAACCTCAACCAAGTCTCATACAGTGCCTCTAAATATAATTGTCTAAATTATAAATCTCATCCTGTAACTATAACATTCCAGATGGTGGGATAAATTGATCAAATAATTGTATCCCCAGCTCATTTAAAGTGGTGATGAACCTATGAAGCAACTCGTTTAACCATAATGTAGCATTATATGTAAAACTTAATGTGAATAACCTAAGTTACAAAGCTTCCTAACTCACCCCCAGTAGATTGTATAAAGTATAAATCCACACAAAATTCATAATGTGCATATTAACACCATTAGTCTGCAAACCATCAAGAATACCATTAAAATTAAGCAATGCAATCATTGCAGTATAATATGAAGCTTCACTTCTTGGGGCAAGTCAAAAGGAATGATGGCTCCTGTCTTAGTAGGTTCAACATACCCTAAATATTTTTTCAGATCATCATAGGCTTATAAGTTCTGATGACTGAGGGTGGTTGAACTCAAGCCATCCTGGATTAATCTCTATTGAGTATTGCTCAGTGCTCTTTCTCCTATCTTAAACTTTTCTCCCGTGCTGCTCAACGGGTATTTGCCAACCACACATTCTATTCAACTAATAACAAAGCAGTGGTTTTACAACTGTCTCTTGAGCACAATGTAGAGGTGGTGAATTCAAGGCATTTGCATCATCTTAAACCCCCTCGAGATGAGGTATATGCTCATATTTTTCCATCATAAAATTCAGTTGTATGGTCTATTCAATCTCAGGATCAAGAGGGTTCAAGGGATTTCCTTAACTTCTAGTACTGAGCATACACTGATGTATACCCTCAAAATAGTAGAAAACCAAAATCCAACAACCTCAACAAACTTAATAAATCAATTAGTAATCTTATTCCTCAACATTGGCGCCAATATTTGATCAAAATTAAACCTCCAAGAAAGTATAATATAGTTGTTGCTAAATATAGAACCCAACTAGGTTGGGGTGAAACCCACAGGTAATAGGATGGAAATCTGTCAATAACTTACTAATATAGTCAGAAAGTGCAGAAAGTAAATAGGGGGTTTGTACAAGACTCCGCAAAATTCTAAGCTTAACTCAGTCCATTAAAACTTGAAAAGAGGTCTCGAACTTAGAAATTTCAGTTAAGTGTTTACACTTAGAATTATTTTAGCTTTCATAATTTGGCGATCTTATTTCACGATCCATACGACCTTTAAATGTCAATTTTAGAGTTGATTCTTGATAAGAAGTATCGGTAGGTATTCTTGGACAAGTTTTGAATTTTTTGGACTTCGTTTGAGGTATATTTGGAAGCCCAAACTAGTGAAACAATGTGATCTCGATACGCCGCATCGCCTATTACATTGATAAATGTTTTCCCAGCTCCCAGTATCCAATTCTAGTAAGCCAACATGGACTCAATATGGCACGTCAGCCGTAGAACGATCCACCGATGCAACACGTCGGTCATAGCATCGATCCCATTGATGCAGCACGTCGGGCTGCGCGTCACTAGCACATTTTTAGTCTTCAAAAACCACATCCAGAGGGGTATTTGAGTCATTTTGTCACCCTTATTCATCCCTAAAAGAATAAAATTAAGTCATTCCTAGGGAAAAATTCATTCTTTCTCTTAAATTTCACTCAAGAGCAAAGCCCTAGGACATAAATTTCAAGATCAATCCTCATGAACACTCCATCAATCTTCAATAATTAAAGCATTAATGTATGCTAAGTGTTCATCTAAGGGTTTTCTTCTACCCTTGGAGTTCAAGAAACTCTTTTAAAATTTCAAGTTCATTGATTTCAAGAAATCCCATGCTGAACTTAAATATATTCATGATTATGGTGTTGATGATGTTTGAATCCCATGATTTATCATAAGTCTCATGAAAACTAGTTAATTGTGGATTAATTGTGTGAACTTTATGTTGAACTCTTGAATTACAAGTTGAATGTATTTTTTATATTACATGTTTATTGATATGTGAAATACTCATGCTCCCCAAGTGTTTGTAAAAATGCTAATATGACTTGACTATTGTAAGCATAACATGCTATTATTTGATCTCACTCATGCACAAGCTCATATATATCAAGTGTTTGATAAAATGTCTAGATGAATGCATTGTTAGTGAGCAAGTATTGTATGCTACTAAATTCACGCAGTGTTTTACTTTACTTGCTATCGAGTCCTGGGGGTATTTAATACCCAAAAAACCTAGTTATTTACTAGAGCTAAAATAGTTATAGAATAGTTTTAGTAGTACTCATTAATTATTCTCAGTTTAGTATTCAGTTCAGAACCCAGTAGAATTTAATTCAAAACTCAGTATATTCAGTTCAGAACTCAGTAGTATTCAGTTCAGAACTTAGTAGGCTCAGTTAGTTCACAAAATTCAGTCAGTAATTAGTTCAGTACTTAGTGAACTCAGTCCAATTTAGTCAGATAGTATGATCAATAATAGTTCAGTCAGGCCTAGAACAATTTAGAAATTAGTTCAGTGTCTTTCCATTGGGATTAGGATTCAGCATCGAGCGAACCTAGGGATAAGGGCTCACCCGTTAGCTAGGACTGGGTCCCTAGAAGCAATCCCTAAGTTTTTGAACTACGTAGCCAGCATAGGTTATGAGATGTCACCCTTTAGATAGGATTGAAATACTCAGGGATCACTTGCTAGTTAGGACTGATCTCAGGGGTCACCCGCTAGACTAGGACTGACCCCACAGCTAGTGGTCTTTACCAGTGGCACAGTACTGAAACCCTTCCAATTAGGGATATATATTAGACCCCAACTAATTTATTTTATTTAGGGAATGTCAGTTAGATGATTACCCCCCACAGTTTCAGTTTTAGTCTCAGTATAAAGGGAAAAATTTGCTACTGCTTTTCTAGATAGATTCTTTCCCTTAGAGCTAAGAGAAGTCAAGGTGTTAGAGTTCATCTATTTCAGGCAAAGAAAAATAAGTATGAAAGAGTATTCCCTTAAGTTTACTTAGTTAGTAAGGTATGCTCCCCATGTAGTAGTAGACATTAGGTCCAAAATGAGCGAGTTTGTATCTGGGGTGTCAGAGAGTGTGGTCAAGGAGTGTAGGACTATGATATTTATTAAGGAGATGGACCTTATGGTCCATGCTCAACAGATTGAGGAGCAGAAGCTTAAGAATAAGGAGAGAGAAAATAAGAGAGCCAAAATGGGTAGTTTTAGTTTTGCTCAGCCAAGGTTAGAGAGTGGTAACTGTCCTCAGTTTAGTCAAAATTTTTCAGCCCCAATTCCATAGTTAGCTAAGTTACTGATCTTATTTTCTGATCCATACAACTTTTAAATGTTAATTTTTGAGTTTATTTATAATCAGAAATGTCAAGAGGTGTTTACGAACAAGTTTTGGATTTTTTGGACTTCGTTTGAGGCACATTTAGAAGCCCAAACTAGTGAATCAATGCAATCTTGATGCACTGCATCGCCTATCGCATTGATAAATGTTTTCCCATCTCCCAGTGTCAAATTCTAGTGAGATGACGTAGACTCGATGTGGAACATAGGCCATAGCGTCATCCCATCGACACGGCACGTCGGGCGACTCATCACTGGACATGTTTAGTCTTTAAAGACTACATCTAGAGGGGTATTTGGGTCATTTCCCTTTCCTATTTTTCCCCAAAAACACAAAATTAAGTCATTCCTAGGGAAAAATTCATTCTTTTTATCAAATTGCTCTCAAGAACAAAATCCTAGGAAATTAATTTCAAGATCAATCCTCAAGAACACTCCATCAATCTTCAAGAATTCTAGCATTAAAGTATGTTAAGTGTTCATCCAAGGGTTTCCTTCCACCCTTGGAGTTCAAGAAACTCTTTTAAAATTTTAAGTTGATTGATTTTAAGAAATCCCACGTTGAACTTGAATATATTAATGATTATGGTGTTAATGGTATTCCAATCCCACGATTTATCATGTCTCATGAAAACTAGTTAGTTGTAGATTAATTGTGTGGACTTTATGCTGAACTCTTGAATTACAAGTTGAATGTAGCATCCATGACTAAATTACATGTTTATTGATATGTGAAATACTCATTCTCCCCAAGTGTTTGTAAAAATGCTAATATGACTTGACTAGTGTAAGCATAGAATGCTATTATGTGATCTCACTCATGTACAAGCTCATGTATATCGTGTTTGATAAAATGTCTAGATGAATGCATTGTTAGTGAGCAAGTATTGTATGCTACTAAATTCATGCAGTGTTTTACTTTTCATGCTATCGTGTCCTAAGGGTATTTAATACCCGAAAAACCTAGCTGTTTACAAGAGCTAAAATAGTTATAAAATAGTTTTAGTAGTACTCAGTAATCAGTCTCAGTTCAGTATTCAATTCAGAACTTAGTAGTATTCAGTTCAAAACTCAGTAGTATTCAGTTCAGAGCTTAATAGTATTCAGTTCAGAATTCAGTGGGCTCAAATAGTTCACAAAATTCAGTCAGTAATTAGTTCAGTACTTAGTGAACTCAGTCCAATTCAGTTAGATAGTGCGATCAGTAATAGTCCAGTCAGGCCTAAAACAATATAGAAATTAGTTTAGTGTCTTTCAGTTGGGAATAGGATTTAGCATCGAGCGAGCCTAGGGATAGGGGCTCACCCGTTAGCTATGACTGGATCCCTAGAAGCAATCCCTAAGTTCCTGAATTACATAGCCAACGCAGGTTATAAGATGTCACCCGTTAGATAGGTCTAATATACTTAGGGATCACCCGCTAGTTAGGAATGATCTCAGGGGTCACTCACTAGACTAGGACTGACCCCATATCCTGTTGTCTTTACCTATGGAATGGTACTAAAACCTTTATAATTGGGGTTATAGATTTGACCCCAACTCAATTATCTTATTTGGGGCATGTTGGTTAGATTAAAATCTCCCATAGTTTCAGTTTCAGTCTCAGTATAGAACTTAGTTTAGTTCTACAGATTTATGACTGTCAGATATAGTCACCCAACTCAGTATAGAACTCAGATCAATTTTACAAAATTAGGACTATTAGACACAGTTATCTAGTTATCAGTATTATAGTATCAGTAAACTCAAATATTAGTAAATTAGTAATTCAGAACTCTGTATCCAGTGTCATCATGACCTTAGTTATAGTTATGTATTTATGCATGTACTCTCATTCAGTTAAATTCATGATACTCAGCCAGTTATTGTCCATGCATATGAACCCATGCATATCAGCCTATTTCACTAAGCAGAACAGTACATTCACAATATTGATGCATACTTTTCTTTGCACTATGATGCCTTATATCATAGGTTCAGATGCACCAGTTCTTGATCGCTCTTAGTTGCTTGGATTATCAGCAACAGATTAGCGGTGAGTCCTCATAGTTTGAGGATGATGTTATATTCTAGTATTTCAGTAGTTCAGCATATCTAGTAGACAGTATTAGCTAGGGACCTGTCCTATCTACTCCATGTTCAAACAAGTAGAGGCTTTCAAACTAGAGTATTTAATACAGATATTTTAGTATTTAGTTTTCAGTATTTACTTTCAGTTTTGAACCTTATGGCAAATTTTTGTCACATTTTTGCATTATCATAGTAATATTACTCAATTATTACAGTAGGTACCAGTCATGGGTTAGCTTTTGATCCTTTAGGATTATGTACACCGTGTAACATCCAGGGTACAGACTTGGGGCGTTATAGTTTGAGTGATAATTAATAGTAAGATTAATTGTGCTTGGAAAGTAGGGTTGAAATTAGTATGAGACAATAACTAGAGCTATGTTATCCCTAACTTCTTAACTCTACAAACTTATGATGCTCATTAAACTATTTCATTGCATTGTATGTAGAATCTAAAAAGTTTTGTATCACCTACCATCTCTCAAAACTATTTGGTTAATTTCATTCATCACTTCTCGGCCTCAAAGTGTCGCATTACTAACCCTTTTCTTAGATCTCTGATTAACTATCTCCTCTTGGTCTCAAGTTAATTAGACAAAAGTTGGTAGCTTTAAATTACTATTATAATATTCTTTTTAAAATCTCAACCTCTCTCTTGAGTTAGTATCATATACATAAATGTTCCTAATATCTACAGTCATTAAGAAAGCACTCAAGACAAATAAAATCACAATATATGCATGAACACCAATAAAGAATGACTTTGCACTTCCTCTAGTTTATTAATCCATTAAGATTCCCATGACCATAGTCAAGAGGTTTAACTACTCGTGATTGTAAGAATACACATTTAAATCATAATTGAAATCATATGAATGATCTCATAAAAATTTAAGAATGAAAACCAATATCAAAGTAATATCAAACCCTAAGAACTAATGAACAAGAATCTCAAGATCAAAATTGTATCTTAGAACTCAAAAGTATGTAAAATAATATCTAAAGGTGCATAAAATAATACTAAAACATCAATAGGGTATTTATAGTTACAATACATTTCTTCTAAATAATAGATTAACTAAGGTCGACAGTGGTAATGCCTTAGGCAATAAGTTGTTTGGACTGACGATGACTAATTGTCATCTTCATAGTTTAGGTTTGTATTCGACTGGTGATGACTCGTTAGGTTACTCGATGAGTCATTTCCTGGATCAAAGGGTCTCCAGCAGGATTTTTAACTGTCAAATCTTTAACTCTTTATGCTTAGAACGAGGGTCACTATGACTCATTGTTTGACCCTAAAATTCTTGCTAAATGTTGACTTTATTCTTTCTCTTCTAGTCATTTGATGGTCAAGAAACGTCTTGGACTATGAGCCATTGTCTTGACCTACGAGTCATAATGTCACCCAACGACTCATTGTCTAAGTAGAAACTCCAATTTTAGTACGTTTTTATCTTTTTCTTATTTTACTCACTTTGACCCAATTTTCTTGCAAAACAAACACAAAAGTACATCATATCTAACAAAAGTACCTAAGTAGTTACATATTTCTAGTGTCTTAAGCATCGAAAGTTCCATGAAGCAATAATACATTATGACCCTTATATTGATAATATGATTCTGAGTTTGCTTGTAGAAGATAATAGTTCCTAATACTCTATAAATCTTGATTCAACTAAGATTTTTTGTGATTTGAAATAGCTCTATTGGTAGCCTAAAATAAAGAGAGATATAATAAATTATGTGGTGAACTGTTATAATTGCCAGTAAGTGAAGTATAGACACAAAAGGCCAATAAGTTTTCTTTAGTGGATGTCCATACCTAAGTTGAAGTGACAAATGATTTCTCTATTTTAGTAGTGGGTGTTCCCAAGAACTTTGGAAGAATGACTTGATTTGGGTCCTACAGGACAAGCTAGTAGTGCCCACCTATTTTATTCAAGTTAAGGTGGGTTACAATACGGAACAGTAAGCTAATATTTATGTTAAGGAGGTTTTGATATTGAATTGGGTACAAATATCCAATATATTTGATAGAGGTATACAGTTTAGTTCCATATTAGGGTAGAATTTAAATGAAAAGTTGGGAACACAAATTAATCATAGTGCTGCTTTTCATCCTCAGACTATTTGGTAGTCTAAGAGGACCATTCGAGTATTAAAGGATATGCTATGGGTTTCTATGTCCGATTTTGTTTCTCATTGGGATAAATTTCTACAGTCATGTAAGTTCTCATAAAACCATAATTACCACTCTAGTATCAACATGTATCCATTTGATTCTCTTTATGTAAAAAGGCATAAATTATCCATAAGTTTGTTTGAGGTAGGCTATGTAATGTTTTTTGACATAGATTTGGTGAAATAAGCATAAGACAAATTGAGGTTCATTTAGGACAAGTTATTGGCAGCCCAAATTAGACTAAAAGAATATATTGACTACAAGGTAAGATATATGTATTTCAAGCCAAGCAAGTTTTTATTATTAAAGGTGTCTCCAATGAAGGAAGTTATGCAATTTTGTAAGAAATGCAAGCTTATCTCCAGGTATCGATCTATTTGATGTTCTTAATGATATAGAATCGGTGTCTTACATGCTAGCATTGTCTGTTGATGTCCATTCAATGTTTTATATTTCTTTGCTGATAAAATACCATAGGGATGAAGATTTCATAATTAAGTAGGAGTAAGTTATGCATGAAAAGAATCTTTCTTATGAGAAGTAATCAATAACTATTCTTGACTAGGATGTTCAACTATTGAGAACTAAGGAGAATCAATTAGTTAGAACATGGTGAAATCCTTGGGTTTTGGTTGAGAATGTATAATTTATGTTGCATATTTTGAATTCATTCTTATAAATATGAATTTGGTAGAAGTAAAGTGAAATGAAGGTAGAAAACACTTGAATAAGGAAATGATTATGATTTTGGCTGGGTTTATGGGATTAGGTTATAATCCTTATATTTTTAGGTCATTGTTTTAATTTTAGCTACATTGCTATTTTTAGATAAGGTAAGTTAGCCTAACACTCCTTCATTATTCTTGTTGTATTCCCCATCAAATTCCATCCAATTTCATTATAAATTCTTAGAAATTAGATTATTAAGTCCTTAGACCTTAGGGGATAATTTGGGTTGTAATTTATGCACCATTTGTGCTCAACTCTTTAGCACACCTTTCTTATACTTTGGGGCACCTCATAACAGATTCTTATTTTGATTCCATTCGGGGGCCTTGCTGGCCTATTCTTTATTAGAATTCTGACCCATCCTTTTTAATAAAAATATTTTTCTTGTCTTACTTCTAATGTCATGAGGATTACTATTTCTATAGTGAGGTGATGTTTTGGAATAGTGGAAAAAATACAAGCAATTTATGGATGACTCAAGGATTTGTTGTTCGAGATCAATGTAGGCTTAGGTCTACTCTTATTCGTAACATGACATGTAGTGTAGATTTCATTCAAGGTAGGTATGATAGGACATGTTTCTAACTAGAATATCCTAACTTAAAATAATTTAGGAGTTTGAATATAAAAGGGTGAATCGACCTATAAGATAAAATACTTCTTATAGAGATAGAAACCTATTACCATAATTATAAGCATGTTAACCATAGTTAATGCTAAGTATCCTTTAGTATAAGTTTTACTACTTGACTTAATGAATAGGATCATAACTTCCCAAATTATCATATTGTTATTACAATGGTCGTACACTGTTGGGCCTGTGGCCATCGTTACAATACAAGTTGGACTTTAGGTGAGTATTCTACCATAGAAAAGGGCATGGTTATAGTTATAGATACTTAGGCGCCTTATGTTGCAGTGAATGAATACAGGTGACGATATTCATTTCTAGGGGAATTCATGCTTATTTAGTGGTACAATTCGAATCAAACACTGATTTTACTACTATTTTATATGAAATAGAATATTTTTAACTTTTCACTTTTAAAATAAATTCTTTTATAATAGGAATTGTACCACCTTAGTTGAGGATATGATATTTTGAAATTAGACCATGATTGATTCCATTCCATGGTTTATCCACTTCTTTACCAATACTATTCCTTTGGTCAAGAGATATTTTGACCCTTTCTATACTTTTGTGCTGATTTAGTCCATGAATTAATATTGATCAATAGATTTACAGACCCATACTTTTTTATCCTTGGTTTGAGTCCATGAACTTATTATATATACATATTTTTTTTATTGAATGGAGTTTATTGAGACCAGGTAAGTATATATGGATTTTCTCGAATCCCCTAGGAGCCCCTTCATCCATAAGCCATCAAGCTAGAAAAGAGAGGTAGATATAGGTCCTACCTTCGCGGGTTATTGAGAAGGAGGATATATATACACTTGGTAAATTGTAGCACTTAGATTGGTTATGTTACTATGGATTTACTTTGCTCTTATCCATTTATGTTCATTGCCTAGCATAAATATGTTGTTTGATGCTTATATCTATCATCTTTTTGGGGGGCGAGGGGAGGGGGTTGCATAGGTATACATCTATGATTGATGGTCACTGAGTGTTGATTGAACCTTTCAGGTTTTAGAGCCTTGATTAGTTATTATTTTTTTAGACTAGCCGGTTACTTGATTATTGTTATCATTGTTAGTTCATAACGTACTGATTATGGACTTGTACTGAGGTTGGAGGTATGATTTTTATCCTTTCCTTCTTATGGTAAAATTATATTATGGATAGTTACCTCCTGGTTAGAAATTATGATTACAGACTCTACTTATACCCGCACTAGTTCTCCACTTTATTAGGATGGCGTGAGATGCTAGATTTTTCACCTTAGTTATTATGTTGAGTATTCCTATTTATATATATACATGATATTACCATATATCACTTTCTTCCTTGTATATTTATGGCATATATATATATTCCTGAACTTCTCTATTATTAAATGACCTTCCTTCACTCTTTCTTGTGTAATGACTAGTGATATACGATATTCTATTTTAGACTCTGATTACTAATAAGACAGGATAGGTTTATCATTAAAACTTCCCTAGCATTATCAAGTTTAGTTTTTTGGAAGGATGGCTGTAGTTATATTACTGCTTTTCATGTTATGCTTAAATTATCTTTGGAGCTCAGTTGGTCAATGCCCACTAATTACCACTTGTTTTGTATTCATACTATACTTTTCCAGCATATAAATCATAGTAGGAGTTCTTGCCATAGGTGTTCACGTTATGCGACACATCTATGGATAAGAGATTTTAGGTAAGCTCCTAGAAGTTGGAGCATTGCTACTCTTTTTCTTATGGATGAGATTGATTTGTATGTTTTATTTAGAGATGGTTTGTACATGTATATTTATTCAGTATTTGACTTTGTACTCTTATTGTATTTAAAGCTCCTATGCTAACTTTACTAGGTCTTTAGGTTTCTTTATATAAATATATAATCCTCTTTGATACATTTATTCTATTTTTTAACTCATTTCTCTTAATGGTCCATTAGTAGCAGTTCTAGACTAATAGTTTTCTTACCTATAGATGGTTATAATAGGTTCCATTATGACCTAAGAAATTGAGTTGTGACAAATTGGTATCAGGGCCTAGGTTTACCAGTGTATTGGTATAAGAGCTATGTGACTTCGTAGAGTCTTATAGAATGGTATAGAGATGTTTGTATCCTATTTTGGTGAGGCTATAGAGCATTCTTAGGAGATTATATTCTTGACTTCTTATCCAGTGTCCATATTTCTATAAAGCGCTAGTCTATTTTTTGACCATATTCTATTCTAGATGGTTGATATGAGGTTATTAATAGATGAAAATGAGATATTCACATGTGCTTCAAGAGTTTTAACATAGATCAGGTTAGGGAGTCAGAGCTTAATGTCAAGGATCTTTAGTGTCACCTATGGGATTCACGTTTATCCTATGCTCAGGTGAGTCTATGATTGCTTCAGTCTTTATGATTCAGCATTAGAAATTTTGATCCTTTTTTTGGATACCTCATAGCTAGAGATGACATCCAATATATAAGGAAGCTCTTAAACTAGAGTGGGCTTTGTTGGTGATCATCAAGTTTCCTTGTTAGTTTCAGTGAATAAGGCTGGATTTCTTGAGTGGTCCAGACATACTCCTATGTTATGTCCTTTAGAGCATAAGATGGTTCATAGACTAATTTGAGGATTAGCCTTGATAATTCATTTTTCATCAAAGCATTGGATAACAACCGTGTCTTCTTTCTCTCAAGTTGTTGACCATGCGAGGGCCACAGAGAGCGCATCCATTCATGATTATAGTGCTATTGGTATTCCATTTGGGAATGAGGATTCTCTTAGTAGGGATCAACTTTACTCGCAACCTATTAGTCCTATATAAGTAGTATCTCAGCCTACAGGTTGCTCTCGAGTTAGTCGTGGTGGTCAAAATGGAAAGAGTTCTCTCTAGACATTGTGGAGTATTTGGTATAGATTTTTAAGACATGGAGGTCATTCTAAATTAGTGGCCAAGCTTTCTCAGAGTAATACAAGAGATTTTTATGGTTGTAGTAAGATTGGCCGCTGGTTTAGAAAGTGCCCCAGACATGATTTGGATGCTTAGATAGAGTTAGCAAAAATTCTTTACTATCCTAGAGCTGTTGAGGCATGTTATGATTCTTGAAAGGATGGTCATTTCTGTAAAGAATGTCCTCAGCATCTGTTGGTCAGCTAGTTATGTCTAACTTATATTTCTCACTAGGTTAGGGTCTTAGGGGTTTGGTACGACTACAAAAAGACTAGTCATTGTCTTGAAAGTGTCCCTAACATGGTCTTATTATCTATTTGACTTATCTAAATTCATCTCATAGAGGTATAACATCTTCGGTTAGAGGTACTACACTTAGTTCCTTTATTGGTGATTTAGATGCTTAGTTCATTTTTGGACCCGCTCAAATTTGTACTCCCTCAGCATACTAGGCTTGTGACTCTAGATTCCACCATGATAGATGCACCTTTAGTTTTTTATTTTTAGCTTTTCATTTGAGTGTATTTGGGTTTTTGTACACATCAATGATTATGTGCCTTAGTGGGTTTATATTGATTATTGTGTGCCTTGGTGTAGAGTTCATGATTATGTTATCAATGCCATAGATGATTTCTTCTAGTAGTAGATAGAGTGGATCAATATTTATATTTCCCTAGGGGTGTAACATTTGGATTCGAGTCTTATATTCCTTGGTATAGTGGCACTTTTGTGGCCTTAGAGTGGTACTTCTCATTGATTTTCATTTTCTGTACCACCTACTCTTTATGATTATGTTTATATTAATGTTGTTATTTTTGTCAAATTTTGACGTTGATTTTTTCTTACTAGATTAGTGGCTAGACTAGCACAATCTAGTTAAGATTCCCTTCCTTAAAATTCTTGTTCATTGGCCTAGGCGGCTAGTGTAGTTGGATGGTTTTCTTTTTTTTTTGGCAAGGTGATGTTGGATGTTTTCATCTTTTGTTAGCAATGTTAGTTTTGTTGTTGAATGGTCTACAAAAGTGAAGGTAGGCTGGCCTTCTACGATTTTACTATGGTTCTAGAGTTGGCGATCTAGTTACATTGCCTATTTTGAGTTTGATATTATAGGACATACCTTTGGGTTTGTGTGGCTTATAGTGGTCATTGAGATAAGTTCCTATTGTTGTGTGAGTTCTTATAAAAAACAAAAGTATCAATATGGTTCCATTTGATGCTCTTTATGCAAGAAGGTATAGATCATCCATAGGTTGGTTTAAGGTAGGCTATTTAATGTCTTTGGGCATAGATTTGGTGAAATAAACATAAGAGAAAGTGAGGTTCATTCAAGATAAGTTGTTAGCGTCCTACAGAGATAAAAGAATATGCCAACCATATAGTAAGAGATATGTATTTAAAATCAGGAAAGTTTTTATTATTAAAAGTGTCTCCAATAAATGGAGTAATGCAATTTAGTATGAAGAGTAAGCTTAGCTCTAGGTATCAATCTGTGTAAGGTTCTTAATTATATAGGTGTGGTATCTTACAAGCTAGCATTACCTCCAAGCCTGGTAGATATTCATCAGATATTTAGGTTTCCATGCTTATGAAATACTATAGGGATGGAGATTTCATAATTAAGTAGGACTCAATTTTGCATGCCCAGAATCTTTCTAATAAGAAGTAATCAATAACTATTCTTTACTAGGATGTTCAAAAGTTGACAAATAAGGAGAATCAATTAGTGAAAGTCGAATGTAAGAACCGACATATTGTGAAGGCCAGTTTGGAGACTGAGAAGGACATGCACAAGATGTATCCTCACTTGTTTAAGGATTTAGGTACTTTTCTTTCTTTGTGTCCTAGTTTTGTTTATTTTTTATTCAGGGATGAAGAATGTGTAAATTGGTATATGTTGTAAGAACCCATTTCACCATTATGGTATAGTCTAGCATGTGAAAAAGTCATGCTACAATTATCTCTAAAGAAAGTGTTAAAATTTTTAGGTTAGGCTAGTCTTGTACAAAATTGAAGTAAGGTGTGGTCTAAATATATTTGACAATGAATACGATGGAGTTTATATGATTTGACATATTGTGATAGCTAAGAGGTTAAGGAGTTCAAATTAACTTAAAAAAGAGAATTCTGGTTAGCAAAACTTTTGATATCCTGATTAATCTAAAAGGGTTAGTTTGTATTGTCAAAATTTGGAAGCATATTGTAAAATGGGAAAATTCAAGGACTGTTGTACTTTATTCCTCATTTGCTACCATGGGCCCCCTGTAGTTATAATTTTTTTGCTATAGCAGATGTCAACATCAGTTAATTGGGCCATAGCGGGCACATCCTTTTATAGTGATGCTGCGATAATGGGAATCATGCTGTTATAATAGGATACATATTGATAAATATAGAAATTAGATTTAAACATTATTTTTATTCAAGTTTTGTTCCAGAGCATAAAAGGGAAAGTTAGGGCAAAAATAATCTGTTTCCACCCAAAATCCTTTATTGAGGTAAGTTAATCCACCTAGTTAATAAGTTTTTCCATAAATAATCCTTAGAATTACTAGGTTTTCATTGTTGGGGAGGATTTGACTTGACATAGGCTGATTTTCTAGTGCTATTTAGTGACAACACAATGAAATTCATGGGTTTTGGTTTAGGATGGATAATTTATAGTTGCATGCTTTGAATTTATTCTTATAAACATGAATATGGTAGAAGTAAGGTGGAATGAACGTAGAAAACACTAGAATAAGGGAAAGATTGTGATTTTGGCCTTGGTGTTATGGGATTAGGTTGTATTCCTTATGTTGGTTAGTTCATTGTCTTAATTGTAGCTACATTGTTATTTTTACACCACAATTAAGCTAAGATTGCAAGAAAAGGAAAGTCTCAAGTACATTAGACCATGTGTAAGGCTTTGATTAAGGGAGGTTATAGTTGAATTATAGTTGATTCTAAATTTACTTTATTTGGGCATATTAACTACCTATTTGTCTACTTGTTGCAATGTATGATGGGTATTAACCTTTTGGATGGTATTACAAGTTGTTAATTATCTAAAATAAGTTTGTGTAAAAAAACTTAAAATACAAGTGTAGTTGTGTTATCTCATATTGTGATTGTACACACTGTGAATTGTATTGATATTGTGACATGAATAGTAAAGGTTATCATCATGGAATTAGTAGAACTCATGGAGTATAAGGGTGGGGGCATTGGAGTAAAGGTGATATAATACTTGTTTTGGCACAAGGATGGCAAACATTAGATGCTTTGGTTAATTGTTACATAAATAGAGCTCGTCCCCCTATAAGTCATGGATTTTAGACATTTATAAGACCCATAACATCTACGTAAAAGGCATTGTGAGTTTGATAGTTTCATGAGTGGACCAGGTTGCATTATTGTTATACTGGTTTACTTCTGTGAACTGGTTGGTGATTGTAATGACCCTTTAGGTCATTATAATTTATATTTTTTGCCATTTAGATCTTTCCTATAGCTAACTCAAGTCCCTTTTGACTTGCTTGAACTGACAGTTCGATTACCAAATAGTTCATTTAGTTTTTAGAGTCATTTCCTTATTTTGAAGTCTTCACTATTTCAAATTAGCTACCGAACAAAAACTTTAGTGAAACGACCTTGTATGCTAACTCTGATTGATACAAAAACTACAGAATGTTGATTTTAGGCTAGGTGGACTCTTGGTTTGGTCTTGGAGGAATTCAGGATTATTTTGAGCTATTGGTAAGAGGTTAAGAAAAATGGTAAATAGACGTGTGACCCACTTTTTCATCAAAATGGCCTCGAAAGGAAATTTTGACCATGCCACTGAGTCCGGAGCATTGAATTTGATATGAAAGTATAGTCAATTTTAGAAGAATCTCGATAGGTTGGAGGAATTTCTAAGCCTCAACTGGTGTGGTGCACTCGCGTCCGTAAGCTTCTGATCGCTTATGTAATCTTCCAGGCACTATCAAGTGTCGCATAAGTGATATTTTCAATCGCATAAATGACACCCCTTGTAGGAAGGAAAGTATCGCGTAAGAGACCACTGCATCCTTAGCTAGATATCGCATAGGTGATTGGCAGGTCACGTATGCAAAATGCGTGTAACTGAGAAGGGTATAAGTACTACCCTTTATCCTCTTTTCACCATTTATCATCCATCTCTAAGCTATTTAAACCCTAAAGAGTGGGAGGTATTAGGGATAACATTGGTGGGTGATTTTTTTAGCTTAGGAATGGATTAATTACGAAATTCTGCTTCAAATTTGTGGTAAGATTTCATTATTTTCTTGGTTGATTTCTCCGTTCTCATGTAAAACTCCAAAAAGCATGGTGACTTTATTTTAGCACCAATTAGCTTGGAATTCACATATTTTTAGGATAAATGTTCCATGATCATAGAGGGACGTTGAGTTGGTTTCGTAAATTCAGTTTTCATAAACGGGCCCCATATGAGATTTTTATGTAATTTTTGACACAAAGCATAATAGTGCATTATAGGTATCATTGTTCTTTTCTTTATGAGTAGATAGTGTGTTTGATAGAATGACACCTTGCATAAGCTTCTTGGAATGGGTAATTGGTGATTTAGCTGATTCTTTAAGCTTTCTTTGGCGCCCAAGTAGACTAGGCCTACCTACTTTATAGATTGAGATATCTCATAGTATAATTATGATATTATGCTAAATATGGGGTGGGGTTTAGATATTGGAAGTGTGAATAAGGGCATTCAGGTTAATTGGACCCTTAGCCTATCTTGAAACCATAAATTCGAAGTAGTAGCATAGTTAGTCATGGCTTAGGTGAACTGGGCTTCATGACATATATTTAGAATGGAAATGCCTTAATTTCTCAAGGTAGGTAAAATTGCCTTAGTTTTTAATAGTCTAGGTAGGATTGTCAGATTTAATCATGTTTGAGGAGGACTTATATCCAATGGATAATTCTAGCTTTCTTGACATCTAGGAATGAACTTAGATACCTTAGTATTGTCTCGTGTAGAAATTATCTAAGGGAATCTTTAGGGATTTAAAGTGGGCCATTCTATCCCATCTTACACCAAAACTTGTGACAATCTTATAGACTCATTTTCATATAATATACTCTTATTAATGGTAGTTTGATACTCTAAAGGGTTGAGTATAATTATTGAGTATGCTAGTTGGGTATGGAAGGATGGATGCAAATTACGAGTATTGCTAAAGATATTACCATTATGTGTGACTAATGGTATAGTTTTAAAGTATGATTTATGTGTTATGCATATGATTATAGATATGGCTTCTGAGCATGATAAGTAACATGGTTGATATGCTTAATACTATTGATATCAGTGTGAATAAAGGTTAAAGGCTCGTGAGTATAATATGCCTTATGTAGATATATAATATGGCTCATGGGTATGATATGGCTTATACAGATAGAAATATGAATTATAGATATGATATGGCTTATATATATAATATGGATTATATATGTTATATGGCTCATAATTATGATTTATCTCATAGATAAAATATGTCCTATAGACATATGAAGTGGCTTATGGATATAATATGGCTCATAGAGATGATGTGGCATATAGTTAAGATTAATGGCCTATAGGTAAGATAGGTAGCCTATAGATAGGGTTATTAATTTGAATATTTGCTATTCTTAGTAATATTGCTTATGAATATTAGTATTGATATGGTCTCTAGATATGGCTAACAAAATGGCTTATAGACATGATTATGAATGAGACCTGTGGATATGATTCCTTTTATGCTTTATAATTATGAGTAAAGGGATAGTCTATAACTATGATTTATTTTTATCATATATTGGGCTTAGCTTATTGAAATGTCTCACTAATATGTTTCATTTATGTGGCTTATAATAATGAGTTTTGATTCAATTTCGATAATTTCTGTTGATATTGATGATATAAGTTTTGGTTTAAGTCCAACAAAAGTGAAGATAATAATGATAATGCCATTGAGTTTCGGTTTGAGTCTGAAATTGAGGATTGTTCAAGATGTAATATAGGATGGATGGTTTCTTGGTTATGGCATGATAGTTGGTAAACGTTTGTTATTCGATAGTTAGTTTCCTTATTGTATCCTTCAGGCTTATGGAGGCATGTCTTACGTTATTTACTTTTCTTCACTTATTGGCTTATGGGGGAAAATATTATTGTTTTAATGGTGTGATACTTATGTTATTATCTCATACTCATCAGCTTATTTATGTACACCAGTGTCGAAGCTTAATTTCAGGTGTGCCCTTTATATTTGCATAGTTTATGTTATCTTGTATCTTATTGTACTTATATCATTATTTAGCTTAGTCAGACAGTAATGCCTACTAAATACCCATTGTTTTGGTACTTATACAATACTTCTATACCTTTTTGGTGTACATCCGAGTACTAGTTACCGCCACTGATTCGTCATTGGTACAGAGTTGATTTCCCAGATTAGGTGAGCTTTTTGAGTCGGAGTTACCCTTTTTCATTTTTAAGATGGGTTTTATTTTTCTATTTAGTACTCATAGTTCTTTTGTAGTTTCTCTTTTGTCGACACTACTAAGTCTTGGGATATTTGTTTGTTTCTATCTATTTATTAAATCTTTTTGACTGTTCCATTGCTATTTGAATCTTTAAATTGTTGATTTTCAACTTTTAGGCCATTCCACCAAGTTAGCCCATTGCATCTAGCTCCAGGCTATTATTCGGCTTACCTATTGGTGAGATAAAGTAGGTTCCATTATGACTCATAAATCATGTTGTTTTTCAAGCCTAAGTTTTATCTGTATTGTTGTTACAAGAGAAAATATCTAGCAGAGTCCCGTTGATCAAAAATATGATGTTCATTCATTATCTTTGGGAGGCTGTGAGATAATTTTAGGATTTTTCACCTCTTTTACTCATTTTGTGCTAGAGTTGGTTTCTAAAGTATTTCTATGGTTTCACTCTTTCGTAGATGGCTACAAAATATTCTATCACTATATGAGATAAGGGTCCCAGAACTGAGCCTAGGCCTTCACCATACTCTATCACCACTCCTGAGTCAAAGATTCTTCTGCCCCAGCCAACAATAAGCCAGGGACTAGACCAGCCTCCACTAGGATTTATTTCTTATTTAGTGCTTAGGGATGCTTTGGTTCAACTCTTCAGCTTTGTTGGTGGTGCGTCGTCTGATGGTGCATAATCTACTGATCAGAATGGTAATAAATCGAGGTACATCCTGTCGCTGCATCTCCCAAAGTTGAGGTCCCTCCTGCGCCAATGGTTGCTCAACTGGTAGTTGCTCAGCTAATGGTTGCCCTGCCTTCTATGTCTGTCGAGGAGTAGACGATGTTGGGTAAATTTTTGAAATTGGCTCTGCCTATGTTTTCTGATCCATCGGGTGATGATGCATATGAGTTTCTAATTGTTTGTGAGGATAGGCTCCATTATTTGGGACTAGTTGGGACTTTTGGTATGGATCACACTACTTCTTAGTTGGACTTTGCAACTTGACATTGGTGGAGAGTTCATCTTAATTTTAGGCCAACTTGATGTTTTCTTTTGACATATGCTCAGTTTTCTAAGATTTTATTGGAGAAGTAAATGCCTCGTAGCCTTAGGGATTATTTGAGGGATTAGTTCTCGAGGTTGGAGCAGGGATCCATGGCAGTTGTGGAGTATGAGGCTCAATTACATGAGTTGGCTAGGCATACTTCTTCTCTTCTGACTGCTAATTATGAGAGGGTTCATTGCTTTTTTTAAGGATTGAGACTTTCTTTTTGCATATCTACTCATAGTTTTGTTATTGTGGGTCGTTCTTCTACTGAGGTTTCTGATCATACTCATCTTATGGAAGAGATGTATCGCAAGTCCTAAGGGGGAGACAATAAGAGGCCAAAAAATCAGGGCAGTTTTAGTAGCTCCCAGTTCATAGGCAGAGGCTCTGAAGGTAGGTACCCTTCACGTTCGCCGTTTTAGGATAGGGTCAATTTAGTAGACCCCTTCAAGTAGCGCTTCATATTCTCGATGGAGGCTAGTCTAGCTCTAGTGATCATCCTAGCTATGGTCATGGTTAGTCCTTGAGGGGTTTTTCTTAAGGCTATTTTAGTCATGGTGGTTATTTTGGGCCAGTTGAATCTTCTGGGTTCAGTCTAATGCCTAGGGCATGTTATGGTTGAGGAGTTCTTATTCACTTCTTGAAGGAGTGTCGTAGTCGCGGAGCGATTATTCCTTTAGCTCTATGTGTTCCATCTATTAGGGCAGTTCATCCCCCAGCTAAAGGTGGTATGCATGGTCATAGGGTTTGTCCCCAAAGTACTTGTAAAAGTTCTCAGGCAGGTAGAACAGAAGGTTAGTTAGGAGCCCAGTTAGGGTGTTGGCGTGGTCAGTTGTATGCAATACCTCCTAGACCCGAGGCTAAGTCATTGGATGCTGTTATTACATGCACTATTTTTGTTTGTCATCAGTCAACCTATTTTTTTTATTTGACATCCACTTATTCCTATGCGTATTTTTATTTTGCTCCACGGCTAGAATTATCTTGGGATTCTTTATCTATGTCATTACTTATATCTACTATAGTTGGTGATTTTTTGTAGTGCATCAGCTTTTTAGAGCATGTGTTATGACTGTTAGAGATACTGATACTCATGTTGATCTTATTATATTAGACATGGTAGATTTTGATGTGATTCTGGGCATGGACTAGTTATTCCACTGTCATATTGTCATTAATTATTTTGCTAAGGCCATTACCTAAGCCATACTTGGCATACCTCCGATCATGTGGCAAGAAGATATTAACCGAGAGGCGATGGAGATTATTTCTTATATGTGTGCTATGAGGCTTATTTTGATGTGTTGTGAGTCCTATCTCACTTATATTTGTGATGTTGGTGTGGAGAGTCCATCGCTTGGCTCTGTTCGTGAGTTTATAGATGTTATCCTTACTGATCTACTTGGCCTTCCTCCTAAGTATAATATTGAGTTTGTTATTGATCTTGAGACGGGCACCCAAACTATTTCTATGGCACCTTATCATATGGCTCTTGCCGAGCTTAAGGAGTTGGACTCAAAACTTAAGGATCTTCTTGGTTTTATTAGATCGAGTGGGTCTTCTTGGGTAGATTGTATGTTGTTGTGAAAAAAGAAAGATGGATCCATACAGATGCGTATTGATTATAGGCAGCTTAATAAGGTGATGATGAAGAAAAATTACCCTATGACTCACATTTATTTGATCAACTTCAGAGAGTAGCCATGTTCTCTAAGATTAATTTGAGGTCCGATTACCATTAGTTGAGGATTTGGGCTGAAGATATCTTGAAGACAATATTTAGGACCTTTTATGGTCATTATGAGTTCTTAGTGATGTTTTTAGGGCTTACTAACTCCCCACCCGTATTTATAGATCTGATGAACTGAGTGTTCAGAACTTATTTAGATTCTTTTGTGATTGTGTTCATCGATGACATCCTTGGGTATTCGAGGAGTAAAGAGGAGCATACACAACATTTGAAGATTGTGCTCTAGACTTTGGGAGATCATTTTGCTTTTGCCAAATTTTCTAAATGTGAGTTTTGGCTAGAGTCAATGATATTCCTTTGGTACGTTGTGTCTAAAGATGGGATTATGTTAGAACCGACGAATATTGAGGCTATTCATGGTTGAGCCAAGCCTACATCTCCAACTGAGGTTCACAGATTTATTGGCTTAGCCAGTTATTATCGAAGATTTTATGAGGGTTTTTCTACTATTTTAGAACCTATCATTATATTAACCAGGAAGGAGGTTCTATTCCGATGGTCTGAGGAGTGTGAGTCGATCTTTGGAATTCTCAAGAAGTTTCTTATGTCTGCTCTAATTTTGTATCTTCAACATCTTATTCCCAGATAGATCTTAATTCTAGGCAGCATCGATGGATGGAGTTTCGTAAGAATTGTGACATCTCTATCTTGTATCACCCAAGCAAGGCGAATATGGTGCCAGACGTATTGAGTCAAAAGGTAGTGAATACAGGTAGTTTTGCTTGTATTTCAGTTTTTAGAGGCTATTGGCACAGGAAATTTAGTCCTTAGCCAACTTAATTTTGTGACTTGATATTTCAGACCCTAAGAGGATTCTTGCTAGTGTTGAGACAAGGTCCTCGCTATTTGAGGAGATACGTGATCTCTAGTTTGAGGATAAGATACTTTGAACCATCCAAGATCAAGTATTGAGTAGTGAGTCCAAGAAGGATACCATAGATTCTTAGGGTGTCTTGAGATTCGATAAATAAATTTGTGTTCTAAGGTTTGGTGACTTGATTCACTCGATTTTGCATAAGGCCCACAACTCTAGGTATTCTATTCACCCTGGTAAAACCAAGATGCATAGAAATTTGAGAAAACATTATTGATGGAGTGGAATAAAGAGAAATGTGGTGGATTTTGTAGCTCGTTGCCTATGTGATATGACCTGACCCCGGGCCTTGTCGTAATGGGCATCCCAAGTCCAGCCAGGACCAGGGACTGCTCCCCGTTGTCCAATACAACCACTTATATCCAGCCTTAGATGGGCTGAATTTTGAACATCTAGCAAGATATCGTTATTGTTCTCAGTAATACTCTGGGATAGGGTCACAACCGTGACCAACCTAACCGAGTCCAATAGTACCTCACCAACCGACTAACCGTACCAAACCCAAGCATAGACCAAATGGAATACCAAAACATGACATTAAAATCAATACCAAAATGTAATAGGATGGAACAACCAACCATATTGTCCAATGATGTCAGCCCATCGGTTTATTCCAATGCCAAGTCTGACTCCAATGCCAAGTCTGACACCAATACCGATCCCACCCATACCAACCCCCTAGAAGTACCACAAAGCCTCTATCCAAAAGAGTAAATAAATCCGGTTGGGACATGCCCCCAACCATGGCCAAAACCCAATCCAAAATAAAAGAAAAGTGTCTAAAGAAACCCATAACATGAAAGGATGCCTTCCAAAAGGATTAAAGCTCACCACTTCAGTTCAAATGTTGATACCGAATCCGCAATCTAAACAGGAGAAGTAGAATGACCGATTCCTACATAGCATAGGTATAAAGTCTCCAGTAGATAGGGTTAGCAAATGACCGCTAGCATGAATCTTAGGATAAGGATAAAATAATGCCAGTTACAAAACCAACTAAAACCATACATAATGCATACAACCTTACATATATAAGTGCTGGGAAAAGGGGCTAAGTTTAGCATGCACTTAAAACGATTTCCTGGGTTATGTGGATTTACCTTCCTAAAAACCCACGAACGATATGGGTTCATCTCCCCCTACTGAAAGTATCTTAGTATGTGTAGCCACATGACTGGGTAATATCCTATGGGATGACTAGTACATCCCTCCAATATAAAATATGACACTCACACGTTGTCATCAAGGACCTCTCATATCGCCAAATATGATTTTTCGATCTTGGTCAACCTGGAACCACCACCTTCCACTGCTTAGCTACACACTTCTCCATAATGACCAATTAAAACTATGTCCAAATAATCCATTTACCATTTATTAACCAAGGCCAATATTGGTGGTATCATCATACCACCCCTTACTTGTAAGTAATAACCATAGCCAAACTATTTAGGTTAAGGGGACCTTAGGTTCCCTTTCCATATGCCATATTAAATCCACTTGGTAGACTTCCATGTTATCCACAAGCATAACCATTTAGCCTTTAGCCTTTTCAAACCATTTAAACCATGCATACATCCTTTGTCCAATTTAAAACATGCAAGAGTTCCATTAAAATAAGTCAATGCAATGAACATATCTTTATAAGCATTTCATCAAATACCTTTGGCGCATAATATAATCAAAACTAATTCTAAAGATCATTAAACCATTAATGTGAAACCCAGTTGTCCAAAACAATCATTAATGCATATTAAAGTATAATTAATGCCATAGAAAACCATAACCAAGCATTCAATATCAAAACCCCTAATAGTAGTTGAAAAACCATAATCATGAAATAGTAAAAACAATGAAATCAATCATATAAACCCTTCCTTTAGTTGAAATCATAACGAGGGAAGAGAATCATTCCTTAAACTGAAGAATTGATGGAAATAAATCACCAAACAAAGCCATAAGCAATCGCATAGTTGAAACCCAAGCTTTCTTGTCCCAAAAGCTCTTGAGAGAATTATGAGATGTTTTGGAATATTTTCTAAGTGTCAATGAATAGAATAATTGGGTAAATAACCTCCTAAGTGTATTAGAAGTCGTGTGTCCTAATTAGGGTAAGTAGGGAAATGTCCAGAATATCCCTATTTAAATCCCTTAAAAACTCATCACAGGGATACGAATGTTCCCTACAAATCGTACGCTCCTATACGATCAGTATCCACCACTTGTATCCAAACCTCATCCTTTTGCTCAAACACTATCCAGTATACGACTTATCTAACTAAGTCATAACAACAGTAAATGATCCACACCCATGGCCTATATCCCTAGTAGAATGAAATACCAGGAGGATCAAACACTGCCCACCATATGGGTACCTGATATGACTCATACCAATCCCTTACGATCAAAAACATCTCACCAAATAACACTGGAAGCATACGACCAGACCATACCACTCATACCCCAGCATACTGCTCGTATCCATGAGTCGTATTGGATTTGAATAATGGATTTCCAGGAAATTTTATAAGGGTCAAAACCCAGTATGTTTCACTATGTTGTCACCAGGTGAATGATGTATCATGGTTTCATGGAATATTCGATGCTTAAATAATGAAATTATGGATTGAATTAGGTTATTTCATTGGATATTATATGTGTTATGTATGTATTGAAGGTAAATTAAGTTAGAAGTGGATTGAATAAAAATGGAAGAAAAAGCTCTAAAAAATTGATGTTCTAGTCAAACTACGAGTTGTGTAGTCTCTTTATAAATCGTAGTGTAAACAGTAGTGATAATAGTGCAATATCCAAGATGAAAGAGCTAAGTATCAACTGACCACAATTTTTAAGGAGTGATAAGGATTCGTGGTGTGCAATCATATAATGAACAGAAGCTAAAGATGAGACCAAAAGACCTAAGTTATATAAGACAACGAGTCGTGAGGTCAGACTATGACTCATAGTGTAAAGCCGTATTGAGAGAAGCATGTCAATTTTGTAATATTGATACTCCATTGGTTACAAGTAAAGACCACAAGTCATAACATTCTATGACGACTAGTGATAAAGAGACGTAAAGACAATAAACTCAAGTACCCTGAAGCTGAAAAACTATTTTAGTGACTTCGCTAAAAGCATATGACTCAGAAGGTGATCATACAAGTCTAAGTAAATTAATCTTAAAGAGATCTATGACAACAGGAAGTGAGCCGTAAAGAGACCTGACGACTCGTTGCTAGAAGCGTAACCGCTGGTGACTTAATTTTCCTTTTTTGTTTTGATTAGGTTTCCTTTGTTATTTTAAGATACTATAAATACCCTAAGGTTTTTCCATTATTAAGTTACGCACTTCTTATAATTTTCTTCATACTTTCACATACTGTGATTTTTAATATAATTGTCTTTGTGTTTTTTGTTTCGTATTTAAGTGGAGATTTTTGATTTTACTCTTTTATTATTGTGAAATTAATTATATGCCTTATTTATTGATTTCCATGGATTGTTGCATAAGTATTAAGGGCTGATTTCCTTGACTAGGGCTGTGGGAACCCTGGATGATTAAAAACGTAAGGGAAGTGTGAAATTCATCTAGTCTATTTATAGATACATGTATTGTGATATTTATCATATTAATTTTATCCCAAGCTAACGCAAAACCTAGGGAATTTCCTATATTCAAGATCGTCCTTACAAGGAAGTACGAGATTAGGTAATGGATATTATAATAGTGATTCGAGGCTATCAGCCCTCATCTAATCAACTAGAGACTCAAAAGGTTATAGTTATACAAGGATCAAAGAAAAGGGATAGTAACACAATGCCCAGATACTTAAAAGGTAAAGGGTGAGATTTATCAATGCGTTCACAAGATGGTTGATGATACATAGCTTGTAAAACATTGCATACAAAGTAGTAGGTTAGGATAATTGAACTTGAGAAACATGCAGAGATAAGAAACAGAGGGAACATAGTCCTTATCGTTGTCTTCTTTTATTTACAATCTCAAGCACTAATTCATGGTTACTTGTTACTATTGACTTCTAAATCTTCCTAGTTACTTTTCTAAGTGCTTGTAATTCAATCAAGTTTTAGACAAAAGTCCACGTATTCCCTATAGTTTTGATCCCAACCTTTTTTGGGTTACTATATTTGGCATCGACCGCAACATACTTCTTTGGATGTTAGTTTTGGGTGACATCAAATTTTTCCGTCATTAGTAGGGAATACTGTATTGAGTTGTTTATTGAATATTTAAAGTTTCAGGTTTTTATTTGCTTTTTTAATTGAGAATACATCGGTGTATGCCTAACACTAGGAATCAAGAAAATCCCTTGCTCCCATTGAATCCTTAACCAGAAAGACTACTACAGTCTAATCGTACGATGACTAAACATATATAGGAAGGCAATTTAGAAAGGGTTCAAGATCACCCTCTTGCTGTACCTTTTTCTTCTCCAGGTTATCAATAGAATATTGTTAATAGACATATGGAGTAGCTACTAGTAGAGGCAGCAAAACAATAGAGAAAAAAAGTTGAGGAGGCCTAGTTGGCTCAGCAGGAAGAACTAGCCAGGCCAAGACCAATCACTGACTATCGAGCAGCACTCGACGGTGATCATGATAGAGCATGAAATAGCATAGCTCAAATGATTCAAGCCTATAAATACCTAATTCCATATGATAAAGATGAGGATATGGGGTACATTAAGCTTACTGAGACAGGAGTTATTAATCCTCCTGCTCTACAACCTAATATTAAGTTTGATATTACTAGTACAATGATCTAGCTGCTGAATTAAAAAAAAAAGTATTCTTGGGGTTGTCTACAGATTATGTGAACATAAATTTTGCAAATTTTATTGGGATCTGCACTTCGTATACCATTTTGAGGGTGGATCTGGAAGCATTGAGATTAAGGTTGTTCCCTTTATCGTTGAATAAAGAAACGTCATTATGCTTGGAGAACTTCCTAGAGGCTCAATCACAACTTGGAATAAGCTACTAGATAATTTTTGAACTGATTCTTTCTTCCTGTCAAGATGATACAACTAAAAGATTAGATTTATAACATTCGACAGTAACCTGTAGAATCTATGTGTGAAGCATGGTTTTGGTTCAAAAAATTTTTAAGCGTGGTGCCTAATCACTGGATTCTAGGGTTTAATTTTTATGAGAGATATTCTATAGATCCCTGAATATATGTTCTACGGTGATAGTTGGCACAATATTTGGAGGTGCATTTATGTGTTTTCATTGGTAGATGTCTTAGAAGATACTAGACGAGATCTCTACCACTAACCAAGGATGGCATACTCTGGAGGTTGATAGAGGTGCTACTGTGCATGCCATATAAGACACTAGTGAGTATAGAGTGGGTAATGATTAGGTAGAACAAGAATTTGCATAGCTCAGAACAGATATTAGACTGCTTTTAAAATAATATGCAGTAATGATTGGTGAAAAGGTGAAGGAGTATAGGCATAAGGATCAACTTCTAGGGATTATGAGTCTACTGCAGATAAGGAATCTAAGTATCTAGATGAAAAAGTGGTAGGTTTCAAAGACAATGGTTAGGAAAACCAAGGTCAGAACTACTATGGTAACAGGTACTGAGATAGAAGTAGAGAGTGAGATGGTGATTAGGGGCATAAGATGATTATTAAGAGAAGAGTGACATATATGTTCCACCGGGTAGCTGAGATATCGAGTCAAGAATAGTAGTAATAATGTCGAAGTTAGTAAAAGGCCAAAAAGGCAGGAAAGCTGGCCTAAGGAGAATATGGTGGACATATCAGAGTTGAATTAGAAAGTTGAGTAGAATGCCACCTCAATCAAACAACTGGAGCAGTAGTTTTGCCAAATGTCGGCCATATTGGATCAAAGGCAACCTAACACTCTTCCTAATAATATAGTGCAAAATCCAAAGAATGATAACCATTGTTATGCCATTACCACTCGGAGTGGTAGAACCACCATGGATCCTTCCTTACCCACTGCGGTTGAGTCAAAGATAAATAATGTTAATGCTGATATTGAGGAAGCACTAGTAGATAAAGCTGGAAAATCATCAGGGGTTGAGGGTAGTGGTAAAATAAATAAATTCAAGGGTAAGGTTGATGAGCCTATTTTGAAGACTATTCCAAGACCTCTTTTTTTTTACCTTAAAGGTTAAAAAAGAAGCAAGAAGAAGGTAAATATCAGAAGTTTTTGTGATTACTGAAGAAGTTGTCTATAAACATTCCAATTGTAGACGCATTGGAGGAGATATCTATTTATATGAAATTAATAAAAGATCTAGTCATTAGGAAATGAAAGTGAGCTATGAGCCTGCTGACAATGTGCATCATTATAGTGTTATTGCTTTAAGATCATTAGTAGAGAAGAAGGAAGACCCCGAAGCTTTCCCAATTCTATATACCATTGGGTCCTTAAACTTTGCTCGAAATATGTGTGATCTGAGAGCCAGTATTAATCTTATGCCGATGGTTGTGTTTAAGCAGTTGGTGTTGGGGGCAGCCAAATCGACTTTGATGAGATTGTTGATTGCTGATCGAACTGTGAAAAAATTAGTGGTATTCTTTATGATGTGTTGGTAAAGGTGGTGTCCTTTATCTGACCAGCCAATTTTGTGATACTTGATAGTGGGGTAGACTTCTAAGTCCCTATAATCTTTGGTAAACTCTTCTTAGTTATGGTAGGGTATTGGTTTATATAGATTTGAGACATATGAGGTTCAGACTCAATAATGAGTAGGTAATCTTTAATGTATTCTAGTCGATACGACATCCAGACGATATAAGAGTTTTGTCGGTGATAGACATCATATATGACAAGGTGATGCAATGACTGCTCCAATTGAGAAGAGGCTGGGTGTTAAAGCATTAGCATCGATGATTGTGGATTTTGATTGTAATGGAATTGAAGAATATTATAAGATGGTAGGATCTCTGTATGGTAGAGGTTCTTACAATTATGCTTCAAAGAAGCTTGATCTTAATTTAAAAAATAGAACCAATCCTTTTGCTTGTTCATCAACTGAGGATCTACCAATCTTGGAGTTGAAGAGCCTCCTGCCTTAATTACACTATGCATTTTTTAGGGCTGATAACACCTTGCCAATGATTATTGCAGCTAACTTGGTTGAGATGTAGGGGGATGCATTGATATTAGTGTTGCAAAGGTTTGAGAGAGCTATAGGGTAGACCATTGCAGATACTATGGGTATTCTGATAGCCATTTGTACTCAAAAGATCTAGCCTTAAATGGATTGCATCCCTAGTTTTGAGCATTCGCACCAGCTAAGTCATCATATGTAGGAGGTGGTAAAGAAATAAATCATCAAGTGGCTTGATAAAGATGTAGTTTACCCTATTACGAATAGGAAGTGGGTTAGTCCTGTTCAGTGCACCCCATGCCAAATTTGAAGAAATAGCTCATGCCAATAATACTAGTCACGAGTTTGAGATTAGGTATGGACTACCTGAAGCTAATCAGATGAACACAAAAGGACCACTTCCCAGTACCCTTCATAGACCATATGCTAGATAGACTTGTCAGAAGGGGCTGGTATAGTTTTCTTGATGTTTATTCGGGTTACAATAAAATCAGTATTATTCCCAAAGATCAAGCAAAGATGATTTTTGCCTATACTTTTAGGACTTTTGCATTTAAGAGGATTCCATTTATGTTGTGTAATGCTCCCTCCACCTTCCAGTGATATATGATTTCAATATTCTCTGATATGGTTGAGACACCATTGAGGTGCTTATGATTGATTTGTCTGTGGTTGATGATAATTCTAATGACTGTTTGATGTATTTGCCTAATGATTTTTTTTATAGATTTGAGGAATACAATTTGGTGCTAAACTGGAAGAAGAGCTATTTCATGGCTAAATAAGAAATTATGCTTTGACATAAGATCTCTAAAATAGGAATAGTGGTGGATAGGGAAAAAATTGAAGTACTTAAGAAGCTGCCACCACTAGTCTTGGTGAAGGGTATTCAGAGTTTTTTAGGCCATGCTGGCTTTTACAAGTGATTTATCAAGGATTTCTCAAAGATTATGAATCCTCTTGGCAAGATTCTTGAGAAAGATGTGAAGTTCAATTTTGATGAGGCATGTGTAAAGGCTTTTGAGTACTTGAAGGAGTAGTTGGTGTCAGCCCCTATTATAGTGTCAACTGGTCCCTACCAGTTGATATTTTATGCGATGCAAGCATATGGCTTTAGGTGTTGTCTTAGGCCAAAGGTGGGAAAAGATACTTTACCTTATTTACTATGATATCAAGGCATTAAGTCCTGCTCAAAAGAACTATACTATTACTGAGCATGAGTTACTAGTAGTGGGTTTTATCTTCGAAAAGTTTTGGTCCTATCTGATTGGGACTAAGGTTATCATTCATACAGACCATGCAACGTTGAGAAACCTAATGGCTAAGAAAGATGTAAAGCTAAGATTTATTTGTTGGGTTCTCTTACTATAAAATTTTGATTTTTAGGTGAAGAACCGAAGAGGAAAAAAAATCAAGTTACAAATCACTTGTCCAGAATTAATGAAGAAGCAATACAAAATATAGGGGATGTGATTAAAATCAATGATTCTTTTCCAGATAAGCAGATTTTTGCAGTATCACGAGACCTAATTCCTTGGTTTGCTGATTTTGCCAATTATTTAGCAAGTGATCTTATCCTAGAAGACTTATCCTTTCAGTGACATAAGAGATTTATGCATGAGGAGATCCCATTAGTAAAAGAGATACTGAATGTTTGGGCAGTTAAAGGTTTGAGCCTTGCAGATATTATTAAAGCTGATGAAAGGGGTAGGGAGAGAAAGAAGTGAAAAAAAGTGATAAGGTGAAGATCAAGGTTATGAAGGCAGTGAGTTTGTAGAGTAAGAAGGACCAAGAGATTAGGGTTCTTGATATGGTGGTAGGAGTTGGTATCTCCACATCTGGTAGCTCTACCATTAGAGCTACTATTAGGCACAATGGCAATAATTGGTGCCACTACAGATTTGAGCATCCCAGCACCCGTTGTGACCACTGATGCTGAGAGTGGGGCCTGGTTTGAGGGCCCCCATACCAATGATGTTTGATTTGGAGCTTAGTTCTCCTAAGTATGTATTTTCCCTAGTTTTTATATTTTAGGGATAGTGCATAGTCCCTTACTTAGGGGTGGGGGTATACCACATAGCTGCCATAGGTTATTGTTGCCGTGTTTATTTTCCCGTCGGCTGTATTTTGGATGCGAAACCGGCATGTTTAGTTTGTTTTATGTTTTTTGTGATCTTTTTATTATTTTTAATAAGAAAGAAACATTGTGTCTAGGGCAGTCAATTTCTTTGGTATGATTGTGTTGAAATTATTTGAAAAAATTTATTCCCCTCCTAAATTTTTTTGGTAACTATGTGATCTATATATGTGTAGTACTACTGTTAATATATTATTGACATTATAAATAGGGATGAAACAACTATGGAAAAAAAATCGCATGAATCAGATAGGTAGTAACTAGCAATGTGATCATGTATGATTTATGTGTGAGGCGTTACTTAGTACCTGGTGTGTATGGAATCCAAAACTAAAGAACCCTGAGTTTTGGTCCTTGAAATTTCATGAGTTTGAGCTTTCTGTTGATTATACGACTAACTATACTAGTCATATAGTGAGGGTACGGGAAAAGTGACGCAACTAATTGGATGTCTAGTATTTGGTGGTCAAGTTTCTATTCTGGTTACTGTTTGGTGGTATAGGTGTAATACCCGGAGACTCTAACCAATAGTGCAACCATGACTCAAGCTCATGAGAAATAAATTATAGTGCTTTGGTTGTTTTCTGATCAAAGGTGATGTGTATTAAGGCCTCAAAGGTGTCCTAGCGAGTAGGTGAATCAAAACATCCCTTACCGATTGAATTCTTGAGAAGGATTTTGGCATAGCCAACTTTAAACAAGCATATATCTTGCTACCCTTAGAATTTTTGAGCTCATAGCCCACCAACAGATAGATAATTGAATTAGATTTTCAACGATACCAATTTCACCCAAATCCGGTGTCGGAGCAAAAAGTCAAGCCCATTTCACTCCAGCGTGTCATCCTGGAAATTTCATGACGATATTTTGTGACGACTTGTCACAAGCCTGACGGCTTGTCACAAAATGTCATCACCATAAGTAGAAATTCACAAAATCCAACATTTTGTGACGACTTGTCACAAGTTTAACGGCTTATCACAAAATGTCGTCAACTTTAAGCCGAAAATCATAAAATCCACCCTTTTGTGACGACATTTGGTGGCAACTTGTCACAAGTTTGACAACTTGTTACGGATGTCGTTAGCTATTTTTTTTAATAATTAAGGGACGTTTTTGCAAGGGTATTTTGGTCTTTACCCATCTTTTAGAGGCCTATATAAATATGAGAATCCCCATCCAAACCCTAGTTTCTTCATTCTCTCTTCCAATTTTCTTAAGAATACATATTAGGGTTTCAATCAAAAATATTTAATCTTTCAAATATCATCCATAAATCTTCAAGATTTCTTGAAGAATCAAGTTCCTCATAGTGTGGGCTTCAAGAATTATTTATTACAAGTGTGGATAGAGTCTCAAGCACTAGGATTCATTCAATTTCAAAGATTAAGGTATGCGGGGTTTTGAACAAGAGAAATCCTTTCATTCTTGTGCCCAAAGCTTTGATTTCTATCATGGATTTATATGATTTTGCAAGTGGTTTTATACCCAAATTACTTCATCATGAGATTATGAGAATATAAATTGTTCAAGCTTTGTTATGCATGATTATTTTACTATTTCCAAGTTATAACTTGATATTTAATATTGTGAATTCCATATTTCTACCATGAGTTGATATTTCAAGTGCTTTCAAGATATGTGTCAAGTTTAAGCTTCCTTATGATAAATTGGATTATTGAGTATATTGATTCATAAGATTGAGTTGTTACAATGAGTCTTGATATTTCTTCAAAGTTATTGATGTTGCCACAATTTAATGAGTTGATACATTTTGATATTGAGAAAGATTGATTTGATTTGAGTCGAGTTAAGAATCCACAAATTGATTATGATTTGATAAATGAGAATGAGATTTGATTTGATCTTCATGATTGACCCTTGTGATGTTGGTGTAGATTTCCTAACGCGTTCTGAGCTTGTGTCTAGGAGTAGTATTTACCACCGAGAGGGAAATATGGTATTTCTCCTAAAACTACGTGCCACCATAGGATTGATATTGATAATTGTGGGCCAGAGGCCGAGTATGAGATTATGATCACTAAATTTAGGTTGTACTCCCTGGCAAGAGTACGACGCTCCCGCCAATGTGGACTCTCCTTAGGAGGGAAAAATGTTGAACTCTATGTAGCTCATATGGTTTATCTCGGTTATAAGAACCTCCCATGTCCATAAAAGTTGAGTTTCTTGAATTACCGAGTCACTCAGAATCTTGAGTTGAAGAGTTGAGTTGCTTATGATAATTTATGAGGTTTTTATCATATGATTTATTTACTATGAGATTATGAAAAGTATGTTTCAATCTAATTCAAGCCAAGTGAGCCCTCATTGTACATATGCATATTTTCATAAAATTGATGATGATATTTACATTGTTGCATGCACCCCCACATACTCAGTACATTCCAAAGTCCTGACCCACATATTTTTCTATGGGCTACATTTTCTCATAATGTAGGTTCAGGTACTCAGCCGCAGCCATATTAACGATATTCGAGTGCCTCAACTACGTTCCCTCAGTGGTGAGTCCTAATAGTTCGAGGACTATGTTTAAATTTTTGTGATATCATTTTATTGTTATGGTTTTTAGTACTATTGAGTCAGTTGGGGGTTTTTCTTAATGGCTCCTTGATTCTGATGTATAGAGGCTTTGTCCGACTAAAGGGTTGGTGTGTACAAACATTCAATAAATTTTGGTTGTATTGTCTAGTATTCTCCAGTATTTCTCTTGAACCCAGTGTGGTATATCTCTTTATTATACATGACTATTGTTGAATTGAATTCCTTGAGGTAGTGTCTGGCTTTGAGGGTTAGCTTGGGGCTACGGGTAGCCCTAAGCACCGTGTGACATCTCGGAATAAAATTTTGGGGTGTTATAGTAGGTCGTATGATTTGGTGATAGGTCGTTGGGTTGATCCTTCACTTAATTTGAAACTTAGTGACTTGACTTGGCTCTAAGTATGGGTGACTTACTATGAGCCGTAATGATAGGGTATAAGCGGTATAGTAGAGTTGTACGTTGTCCAGTGTCCAAACCCTTCAATTCTATCTTCGATATGACTTTTGGGTATTAAACGTATGTTATGGGTATGAGTGAGGCAAGGGGATTCATATAGTTGACAAAATATGATGTCTAACATTATGGTCAAGGTATGAGTGGAAGATACCACTTGTTTGATATGGATACGAGTGAAAGGTCCAAATAGTACCCACCTGCAGGAATTTTTACAGTTTAAGTTGGGGATATTTTGGACATTTTCCTATTAACTTACTTTTTTCCCATGAGTTAAGACACTCTGGGTACTTCATTAACCTTCTATTCCCAAATCAAACCATATCAAAACACTCTTAAATCTCGTTCAAGATCTTTGTTCAAAACTTGGATAGGGTTTCTTCAAGGTGGTCAATTAAAGATCTCAAGGGTTGTTTCTCTCTATCTTCTTTGGTATATAATGCATGTTACTCCTCCCTCATTTTTACTCCAACTAAAAGCACATTTTACTTAATGGTTTTCATGATATTATTGTGGCTTTATGTTGGTTTTGAAATATATGTTGGGGGTTTTGGTTACTAAAGGTTAGATGATGTTTTCCTATGTTATATATAAGATTTTTCATGTTATAATATTGGTTTGAACATGTGGTTGCATGGGAATGGTTAATTGGTTCTTAGTTTTGGTTTTGGAAACTATATGCCCTCAACATGTTTGTAAAAATGCCAATCAGAATATTTTTGTCGCATAGTTTGACTTTATTTTGAAAACCTTGCATTACATAATATGGCAATGGAACCCTTAATGGTTTAATGGAATTAACTGATTTGAAAAGGCCTTGGTGGTCATGGATTTGATTTATTGGATATCCTATTATGTAAATGGGAATCCCCTAAGTATTGGCTAATGACATTACTTGCAAGCTATAGTCGGTATTATGAAACCACTTCATAATGACTTGGTAATTAACTCTGGAATTGGTGGTTTGGTTATGAACAATGGATACTCATTTTTTCTGACATAAGGGTTTGTCATGGTGACCATATACCTGTAGGGTACATGAGGATACCCTAAGTTTATACTTGTATATATCTATCATGGGCAAATGGTACACAAGAATCCCCGTCCCCTATCATATCTCTGGTTCATGCAGCTACATGTACTGAGGCTTGTTTAGGGGGTAACACTAGATCCATAAAGCCCATGGGTTGAATTAGGATAGTCAAGCTACACAACCAAGGTTAAAGGTCTTAAATACATGGTAAACCCGATTCTCTTCCCCGATATAGTATATATATGTGTGTATATGATTGCATATGGTTATTCACTTTTGTTTTGAATAATCACATTACTTTTTCTTGATTTCTAAGTAGATACAAGCATTCACATTCTAACCTATCTTCGGGCGCTGTATCCCCATGCGATGTAGGAACTGGCTAGATTACTCCTCCTGTTCAGTGACATTGGATTCAGGGATAACATTTTTGTCAAACTGAAATGGTGATCTTCTATATTCCAGAAACTTCGTTTCATACTATGAACATCTTTTTATTTTTTTTTTCATTTTTTGGACTTTGGTTTTGGCTATGGTCAGGGGCATGTACCGATCAGGCATTTTTTGTTTTGTGTTCGACATTTTGTATGAATACTATTGGTATGGGTGGTGTCGGTATTGGTGTCATCCTTGGCATTTGTATTGGTATTGGGGCTAACATAAGTTGGATGTTTGGATGGTTATGGTTAGGTATAGGTGTGGTCTCCAATCCTGGTTAGACTTGAGGCACCCAACACAACTAGGTCCTTGCTCAGGTCATGTCAAAATGATATCAGAGCCTTAGGTTCGTAATCACTAGGGAGTCCACAAAGTCATGTCGAATAGAGTCTCTTTTAAGGGTGTGTAGCGCACCACACTTATAATGTTTAGGATACAAGGCATTTAGGAATGTTTTCCTTTCTTGTGTTCTAATTTCAAGTTATACAGTCTAAGGTCCTGAATTCTCCTCTATTTCCTATTTTTCTCTTATCAGATCATGCCTCCTTAATGATTTGAAGCTCACAAAAACTTCTCTGTCCCAACTAAGTACAATGTTGATGGGACCTATTCACCTCATAGGATCCATACCCGGTCTATAGGTCTAGTTTATGATTGTCCTCTATGAGTTCCACCAGTTCCCTCTAGCTCATCTCAAATTTCTCAGGCTGAAGTAACGAACGTTGAGTTTCATTAGTCCATTCTTATGTTTTCACAATTGGTATCTTCTCAGTTTGAGTGTAATGATGTTGTTAATCCATCTTCTGAGGCCATAAGGGTTGTCCAGTTTATAAGGCTGAACCCTCTGATCTTTAATGGTTCAAAGGAGGAGGAGGATCCTCAAGGTTTTCTGGATATGATGAAAAGGAATTTCATGTTATGCATGCCACAAATATGGAGGGTGTAGAGGTTTTTACCTATTAACTGAAGGATATGGCATACCAATGGTATGAGGAATAGGATTAGGCAAGGGGTAAAAATGTTAAATTATCTAAGTGGTTGGATTTTTCTAATGATTTCCTAGACCGCTTCTTTCCTAAGGAATTGAATGAAGCAAAGGCAGGAGAGTTTATTAATTTAAGCAAGGTAAGATGTCTGTCAAGGAGAACACCATAAAGATTCACCAGTTGTAATGGTATGAACAGGAGATAGTTTGCAGCATGAGTGCTAGATGAGGAAGTTCGGTTCCAACATGTCCTGACAGTTGATATTGGAGTATATAGCATCCTTGCTGATCAAGGACTTGGATATCTCCAGGTTGGTTGTGTACATGCAACAAATAGATGAAAAGAAGACGAAGAAGCAGCATGAGATGGGGAAGAGGTAGGGAAAGAAATTTAGGTTCTTTGAGTAGGATGGTGGCCAACAGCAGAGTGGCAGGGATAGCGAGACATGGCCCAAGAAGAAGTGGGGCAACTTTGGGTCTTACTCAATAACTAGTGCTCCCTACCTAAAGTTGTCAGGTGACAGGCGTTTCCAAGGTGGCGACAACTTTAGGGCACAGGGTGCCAAATCTCAGGCTAGTGTGGCCTAGTAATCTCTATCATATCCTCTCTACAGGTTTTGCGGTTGATTGCATTGTGGTTTCTATGATGAGAGAAGGGATAAGTGCTTCAATAGTAGTCAGCCATGTCATATGCTTAGAAACTGTTAGTTGGTAAGGTTTCTTCGGGGGCGAATAAGGTTCATGTTACTTCATCATTAGCTCTGGTACCAAAGGGTGCACCATCTAGTTTTGGCACTAGTCAGAACCGTCTTTATGCTCTTACTACCAAATAGGAGTCTGAGGTATCACTTGATATCGTGATTGGTATGTAAAAAAATCTTTTTCCATGATCCATACTATTTATTTATTCTAAGGTCTACTCTCTCTTATGTGACCCCATTTGTGGCTGTGCATTTTGGTTTTGATCTCAAGGTTATTTTGGACCTTTTTTCTATTTCTACCCTGGCAGGCAACCTTATGATTACTAGAAAAGTCTACAGGGGTATGTGGTATCTATTGGTGGTAAAGTTACTTTGTTTGATCTATCTGAATTAGATATGGTGGATTTTGATGTCATATTAAGGATGAATTAGTTGCACTCGTACTATGCTTCTCTAGACTGCTAGACCCGTAAGGTTTTCTTTAAATTCCCTAATGAGTCAGTTATTGAGTAGGAGGGTGGTTCTTTAAATCCTAAAGGGAAGTTCAAATCATATCTTAGAGCTTGGAGATTGATCTCTATGGGGTGTCTCTATCATCTAGTTCGGGTTAAAGATTCTAACTCGGATGGTCCTACTTTCTCGGTGGATAGTGAATTTGTTGAGGTCTAACCTGATGATCTTCTTTGTGTTCCTCCTTATAGGAAGATTGAGTTTGGGATTGATGTTGTTTAGGACACTCATCCAATTTCTATTCCTCCATATAGAATGGCTCTAGATGAGTTGAGGGAGCTTAAGGAGCAACTCAACGATCTTTTAGATAAGGCTTTAATTCATCCTAGTATGCCCTCGTATGGTTTATCCGTGTTATTCCTGCTTAATAAGGATGGTTCCCTTCGGATGTTTATTGATTAAAAACCATTGAATAAGGTGATGGTAAAGAATAAGTATCCTCTTCAAAGGATAGATGATTTGTTTGATTAGTTGTAGGGTGCTAAGTTTTTCTCCAAAATCGATACTCGATATAGGTACCATCAATTAAAGAGTAGGGAGGCGAATATCCTTAAGACTACCTTCCGTAGCCGGTATGGGCTCTTTTAGTTCTTGGTGATGTCGTTTGGTTTAATTAATGCTTCTACGACATTCATCGGATTGATGAATAGGGTCTTACATCAGTTTCTAGATCTGTGTAACGCCCCAAATCTGGTACCCAAAATGTTACATGGTGCCCATGACCCCAAAGGACCACAAGCTAACCCATGACTAATATTTGTACCTGAACACTATATAATATACTGTATAAATGCAGAAATAGTAGGCTGAAACATGCCATAACGTTCAAAACTGATAAACATCTGATAAAAAACATATTTGAATAATGTGGTACGACAATACCAAAACTAAAACAATGTCTGAAAACATCTAGTCTTAAAACAATGTAGTCTGAAAGCCTCTAAACTGTCTGACTAAGGAGTTGATGGGACATGTCCCCAACTAACTCCAACTACTGAAATAAACTAAGTAATGAAGAAATAAAGTAATGATCATGTCCTTGAAGAATGAGGACTCACTGCTAACTCTGATTGCTGAAACTAGAATGTTACTGATGCTTTGGAGCTCATTTTTCTGAACCTATGGTATAGAATAAAACACCATAGCACAAATGCGTCAGTATGATTGAATGTACTGGTATGCATGTGAGGTAGACTGAATGCAAAGGGATCAAATGTATGAACAATACTAACTGACTGTATAACATGAACGTGAGAATACATGTATAAATAAGTGACTGTGACTGAATTTGTGATGGTACTGACTAATGAGTCTAATTACTGATAACATGAGTCACTGATAACTGATATAACTGATGCTGAGCCACTGTATCTGACAGTCTAGCTTCTGATGGAACTAACCGAGTTCTGTACTATTCTGAGTTGACTATATTTAACAGTCCTATAATTTAGAAGAACTATCTGAGTTATATTACTAAGACTGAGTCTAAAACTGTAACTGTAGGAAGTAGTCATCTAACCGACATGCCCCAATAAAGCAATATAGCTAGGTTGGGGTCTGATCTATAACCCCAATTGGAAGGTTGTCAATACCGCGACACTAGTAAAGACAAGGTGTGGGTGACCCTCATCTGACAGTGTCCCTAAAAAGAAATGATGGTACCCTCATTTGACAGTGTTTATCCACCTCATCTACCCTTATCTGTCAGTGTTGATGTCTCAACCTATGTTGGCTACATAGTTCTGGAATGCAAAGATTGCTTCTAAGGATCACACCCTCAACTGTCAGTGTGTGTCCTCATCCTTGGGTTTACTCTGTGCTAAATCCTTCTCCCATCTGAATAGACACTGAACATGATTAACTGTACTAAACTGGACTGAGTTCATTGAGTTCTTTTGACTGATGGAATACTACAGAGATTACTGAAGTACCGAGCTTTCTGAGAGTACTGGGATTATTGAGTTTATTGATTTTTCCTGAGTCACATAACTGACTGAATTCTACTGAACATGGCTTGACTGAGGATATCGTGAAAACATGACACTGGCTCTAGGCACACAGCTAAATAGTCGGCTACAAGTACCCCCAAGACTCGATAGAAGGAAACTAACAAGGCATGACATTCTTTAATACACGTCCAACATCAACAATCCGTAATATAATAAGTTGGGGATTTCATGAAGTACATGGTTATCATAATCTTGTACATAGTAGGAATGCATATACTCAATGTCATAATTTCATACTCTAACATCATGATCATTCCAACAAATATCTATATTGCACATCAATAGCATGGGAGTCATTTGACCATAAGGGTAAAACATGAATCCTTCACTTAAGTTACAATTGAGTCATATTACACAATTTCTAGTCTCTTAGGCATTTTTTTAAATACTTAGGGTGCATGATTTAGGGAATGGCATAATCATCAAATTAACATATCATAACTAACTAAAATTCATGGTTTTCAACTCACATGCTAACATATTTTCATAAAAACACATTAAAATTCCAATTGAGAATCATACAACAACAACAACCACATGAACATAATCAACACATAGCATGAATATCATAATTCATAGTTTAAAACTTGATTCTTTGGCTTCATGGACGAAAGAAATCCATGAATGAATACTATGCATACCTGAGAAAAGGAAACCTTGAAGGTTCTTGGAGTTCTTGGATGGATTTCTTGAGATTGACCTTGATTCTCAAGGGCTAGGGTTTTATTTTTTTGAGAGAGAATATTTTTGATATTGGAGGAAAAGTGAATAATAAGTAGCTAAGGACGTTTTTAGGGCTTAAATCCCACATCTAGGTGGAATAAAATCATGGAAAAAGATCCATTTAACCCTGGATGCATCCTTTTAATTTTTGTGCAAAATTTTCCAATCTGGACCCCTGCAATTCGATGCTATCACCCTGTGTCTTTAGAAAGTGAAAACTAAAAAATTGCATGGGGGCGCAATGCGGTACAATTGTGTTGCCACCTTGGATGCGACTTGGAATCTCACTGTGACATAGTGGTATTGCGTTGGAATACTAGAAAAGGAAAATTGTGAATTGGGCCTTTGGTGTGATGCGCCACTATCGTGGAGCAACACTACAAACTAACAATTGCCATTTAACCTGGCTCTGCGATGCGCTGATGGCTCAGGTGATACACTGTCTTACTAAAAAAGCTCCAACTCTTTGCTCGGGTGTCAAATTTGGACGAATTTTTTATCGATGGAAAGCTTATTGAATTTCCCACACAAAAACAAGTGAAAATCTTAAAAATTCCATATATATAAAAGTGTATTCAGCTTTAAAGAATGTCTTTAAAATCTTTGGGATAAATTTAAGCTAGGTAGAAGTACGGGGTATTAGAATCTATTTGTCATTGTTTTTATAGATAAAATTTTAGTGTATTTTAATATTGAGATGGATCATGAAAATCACTACCGTATTGTGTTGCAGACTTTGAAGGAGCAATAGTTGTATGCCATGTTCTTGAAATGTGAATTTTATTTGAACGTTGTCACTTTTCTAAGTTATATCATTTCTAGTAAAGAGGTCATGGTAGATCCGTTGAAAGTTGCAGTGATGAAGAAGTGGCCTAGACCCATGACTCCAATAGATATTCGGATCTTCTTAGGTTAAGTTGGAAACTTTCTCGATAATAGCTTCCCCATTAACTAAGTTAACTCAGATAAAGGTAAAGTTCTTGTGGTCAAATTTTTTTGCTAGTAGTTTCCAAAAGCTTAAGGATAATCTAATTTTAGTTTGAACTATGACTTTGCCTGAAGGCACCGATAGATTTATGGTCTACTGTGATTTATCCAGTGTGGGACTTGGTTGCTTCTTAATACAACACGATAAGGTGATAGCTTATGCCTCAAGAAATTTGAAGGTACATAAGAAGAATTACCTGACTCATGAGTTGGAAATTCTAGATGTGATATTCGCATTGAAAATTTGGCATCACTATTTGTATAAAGTGCATACGGACATCTTTTCTGATCATAAGAGCCTGCAATGTGTGTTTACATAGAAAAATCTTAACCTCAGGCAAAGGAGATAGCTTGAGCTTCTCAAGGATTATGACATGAGTCCTCACTACCACCCAACTAAAGCTATTGTGTTTGCTGATGCTCTTAATAGGTTATCAATGGGAATTCTAGCTCATATAGATAAACAGAAGTGGGAGTTGGTGAAAGATATTCACCGTTTAGCTAGCTTTAGAATTCGTCTCTTCGACTCTGAGGATAGTGGTGTGTTTGTATAGGAAATAGTGCGGTCATCTCTTTGTGCTAAGATTAAGAAGAAGCATATGTTAGATCCTTCTTGATGAGGATCAATGGTGATATAGGTGGGCAAAAGGTGATGGCCTTTAACATTAGTAGTGATGGTACTTTTTGGTACCACAGAAGGTTATGTGTTCCTGATATAGATGCTTTGGGTGAGAGGATCTTGGTTGAGGTGTACGAGTTATGCTATGTTATTCATCTTGATTCAACAAAGATATATCATAACCTTAAGGAGATGTATTAGTTGAACAATATGAAGAGGCATGTGGCTAATTTTATGGCCATATGCATGATGTGTCAACAAGTAAAAGTTGAGCACATTAGGCCTAGGGTCTTGTATCAAGAAATTGAGCTACCTGAAAAAAAGTGGGAAGTAAGAAACATAGATTTTATTATGGGTCTCTCTCTATATCTGAATGAATTTTATTCGATTTGGGTCATCGTGGATAGGATAACAAAGTCAGCTCACTTTTTTCCCATGAGGACAAACTTCTCAGCTGAGGATTCTGCAAAGTTGTACCTCTAAGAGATTGTAAAGTTACATGGGGTACCAATTTATATCGTCTTCAATGGTGGTACACAATTTTCATCTTACTTTTTGGATTATTTTAGAAAGGGTTAGGAACTAAGGTTAGTCTGAGTACTTATTTTCACTTGCAGTCAGATGGGCAAGCAAAAAGGACTATTCAGACCTTGAGGATACGATTCGGGCTTGCATTGATTGACTATGGTGATAGTTGGGTTGAGCATTTGTCTCTTGTAGAGTTTGCTTACAACAATATCTACCACTCTAGCATTAGCATGGCTCTATTTGAAGCATTATAAGTAGGATATGTAGGTCTCCTATTGGGTGATTTGAGCTTGGTAAGGCGGATATGTTTGGCTCAAACTTGGTTCACCAGGCTATGGAAAAGGTGAAGGTGATTCAGGATAAGATTAAGGTTTCCCAAAGTTTCCAAAAGTCCTACGCGAACGTAAGAGAGAGGGATTTAGATTTTGAGGTATGAGATAGGGTGATCCTAAAGGTATCTCCTATGAAGAGAGTGATGAAGTTTAGGAAAGTGGGATGCTCAGTCCATGATACGTAGGTCCTAATATAATTTTAAAGAGGGTTGGCAATGTTGTATATGTGTTGAAATTGTTTTCTTGTTTGAGATCCATTCACTCGGTATTATATGTCTCTATGTTAAGGAAGTGTATTGGTGATCCATCATAAATTATGCCTATCAAGGATATTGGTATTTTGGATTCCTTATCATATGAAGATATCCCGATTGAGATCTTGGATTATCAGGTTCGTCAGTTGTGGACCAAGGATACGGCCTTAGTAAAGGTTCTATGGAGGAACCAAAAGATGGAAGAGGCTTCATAGAAAGCTGATGAGGACATGAAGTCCAACTATTCGTTCCTATTTTTTTCTAAGGAAATTCATGTAAAAGGTATGTTTTCTTCATAACGTCTTTGTTAAAGGAAAGATTGACATTTTTTTTATCCTTGTTTTCAAACTTGGTTAAAATTAAGGGTAGAGATAATCAGGGGTTTAATCATTCTTGTACATCCTTATTTTCTCGAATGATCAATATAGGGGAGTACTAAATACCTTGGGTTTGGTCCTTGAAATTTTCCTTAGTTTGAGCCTTTTGTTGATCATATGACTCGCAAGACAAGTCGTATGGTGAAGGTAGGGGTTAGGTAATCTAACTTATAGGATGTCCAGTATTTGGTGGTCAAGAATCTATTGTGGTTATGGTTTAGTGGTATGGGTTGTATGGTTTAGTAAAAGGTCGTTGGATTGATCCTTTACTTAATCTGACACATAGTCAATTAACTTATCTCTGAGTACGAGTGGCTCCATGAGGATAGGGTAAGAGTGGTGTACGAGTGGTATAGTGGAGTCTTACATTGTCCAATGTCCAACCCCTTTGATTCTGTCTTGGATACGACTTATGGGTACTACTCATTTGTTATGGGTACTACTAGGGCAAGGGGAGTCGTATTGTAGATCAAATGTGATGTCCAATATTCTGAACAAGGTACGAAAGGAAGGTACCACTCATATGATGAGGGTTTAGGTACCACCCGCGGGAATTTTTATAGTTTATGTTCAGAGTATTCTGGACATTTCCCTTCTTAACTTCTTTTGAACCCCCGACTTAAGACACTCTTGGGACTTCATTAACCTTTGATTCCCAAATCAAACACTCTCATAACACTCTTAAATCTCTCTCAAGCTCTTGGTTTAAAAAGATGTTGGGGTTTCTAGAAGGTGGTCAATTAAGGCTCTCAAGGGTGGTTTCTCTCAGACTTCTTTGGTATCTAAGACATGTTTCTTCTCTCTCATTGTTAGTTCAACTAAAACCATATTTTACATAATGATTTTTATGGCATTATTGTGGGCTTGTGTTTGTTTTAAATATATGTTGGGTTTTTGTTTACTAATATTTGGATGATGTTTTCCCATGTTCTATTTTTTTCATGTTATAGTGTTTGTTTGAACATGTGGTTGCATGGGAATGGTTAATTGGTTTCTGGTTTTGGAAATTATATGCCCTCAATATATTTGTTAAAATTCCAATGAGAATGTTTTTGTCACATAGTTTAACTTTTATTGAAAACTTTGCATTGCATAATATGGTAATGGAACCCTAAATTGTTTACTTGAATTAAATTATTTGAAATGGCCTTGGCGGCCTTTTTTTTTGATTTATTGGAAATCCTATGGGGTACATGGTAATCCCCTAAGTATTGGCTAATGACATTGCTTGCAAGCTATAGTCGGTATGACGATACCACTTCATAATGCCTTGGTAATTGATTGTGGAATTAGTGGTTTGGTTATGTGCTAAAGGTTTTTAATTGGGCAATAATAGTGGGTTGTAAAATCTAACTGTGAAGGTGTGAGTCCAATGGACAGACACTGGAAACTCATATTTGACGACATGAGGGTTAGTCATGGTGACTATATACTTGTATAGTACATAAGAATCCCCGAAGTTTATATTAGTATATATGTATGATGGAGGGTGAAGAGTATACGGTAATCTCACACCCTTAATATATCTCTGGTTCATACGCCTACACGCACTGAGGCCGATTTAGGGAGGTAAAACTAGACCCATATAGCCCGTGGGTGGTATTCAGACGTTTGAGCTACACAGCCCAGGTTAATGATTTTAAATGCATGCTAAACCCGGTTCCCTTCCCTGACATAGTATATATATATATATATGTATATGATTGGATATGGTTATTTACTTTGATTTTGAATAATGCCATTAATTTCTCCTTATTCCTGAGTACATTATAGTATTCACCATCTAACCCATCTTCGGGCGTTGTATCCCCACACAATGCAGGAACTGTCCATACCACTCCTCCTGCTTAGTGACATTGGATTCAGGGACAATATTTGTGTTAGACTCAAGTGGTGAGCTTCCGTAATCTGAAAGACTCTACATCATATTATGGACATCTTTTCAAACTTTTGTTTATTTCCTGGACTTTGGTTTTTGCTATTTTTGGGGTTATGTCCTGACTGGATGTTCTATGTTTTCGGTTAAAGGCTTTATGTGAATACTATGGGCATGGGTGGTGTCGGTATTTAGTCAGCCTTGGCATTGATATTGGTATTGGGGCTGACACCAGTTGGATGTTTGGTTGGATGATTTGATGGTTATGGTTATGGATTTTATTGTTCTCTTTGATTATTTATCATTATATCTTATTATATGTTTAAAATTCATCTGATATAGGGTTTTGGGTTGTTTTGGCTATGTATTAGGGGTAGTCTTCGATCTTGGTTGGACTTAAGGCACCCAACACGACTAGGCCCTGGTTTGGGTCATGTCAAGAACTTGCTCGATTGCTCTTGCTTAGGTTATAGGGAGTCTGTTAGGAAACGATCATAGGATATTTTTGTGAATAGTCCACTTAGTGTAAATTATCCAACCAAATAAAATGCAGACCCCTTGATCTGAAATTTGAGCCTTAAGTAAACCTATATTTTTTACAACAAGTTCCCTTCCTATTTAAACTATAATAAACCTATTGTTTGCTCGGGTCCTCTTGGACACTATTTACCTTAGCTCAGGTAAATCATCTAAGTTTATGGTGGCTATTATAGGGGTGCATAGTAAAAAGCGGGTATGATGTAAGTGTGTAGATAGAAAAAAATGAGTAGGATTGAGTGTAGTAGAAAAAAGAAAAAGAAAAAGAAAATCAACAATAGAAAGTGAAAAAGAGGAAAAAGAATAAAGAAAAGAAAACCCACCAGCCTAAAAAAGTGGGAAAAGAATAAAAAAATAGATACAAGGGAAGAGTAAATAAAAGTTTGTAAAAGAGTGTACCCCAATGAAAAGCATAGTGCTAAGGAGATAAGTCACTAAAAATCCCCAAATATACCATACCATCCCCAAGCCTACGTTACAAGCCTAATAAAAGTCCTATAGTGATCCTGAACAGACTGTTGAAAATCTTAGGTAAAGAGCATACAAGCAAGCCTATGACATTCTGTATACACTGATTGGAACTTCTTTGTGAGTTCAAGAGTCTTTAGACCATCCCCACATTATTATGAGTGATCAAATTTAGAGATATGGACTTCTTTGAATGTGGGGGTGCAGGGGTTCCATTAATAGATTTCTTATTTATCTTGGTAGTGTATGTCAATTCCTAGTTTCTCATTGCTAATGTAATACCATCATTAGATTCGTGTTTCTCAAATTATTGTATTTGATGAATATACATATTTGGGTTTTGAAATTCTAAAAGTAGGAAAGGGTAATGTGCTGTGAACTAAAGTTGAGAATTAACTGCCAAAGATATCTTTAGATTTTCCTATTCAATCATCGTGTTTGTATTTTTTTTGTGTTTTTGCCTGAGGTCATGCAAATGTTCTAAGTTGAGAGTGCTAATTTGTCGTAGTTTCATGGCACATTCGATGCTTAAAACAATGAAATTATGCATTGACTTAGGTTATTTTGTCGTTTCCGATGTGTGTTTTGTCTGTATTACAGGTGAATTAGGTAGGAAGAGGCTTGAATGAAATATGGAAGAAAAAGCTGTGGAAAATTTAACACTGGAACTTAAAACAATGAAATTATGCATTGACTTAGTATCTTTACGACTTGTAGCCTAAACCGTAATGATAACACTGGAAATATCTAAGCTGAAAGATCTAAGTATCAACTATCCATGACTCATAAGGAGTAACTATGAGTTATGGTGTTCAACCGTAAATTGAATAGAAGCTAAAGCTGATAGAAAAAGAGCAAACTATAAAAGAATATAAGTCGTAAGTTCAGACTAAGGTCGTAATGTGAATTTGCATTGAGAGAAGTGTGTCAAGTTCGGAAGGTTAATACTCTGATGGTTATGAGTGAAGACCATGAGTCATCATATTTGATGATGACTCATGGTGAGGAGTTGTAAATACAACAGACTCAAGTACCCTAAAGAAGAAAAAATACTGGAGTGACTATGACTATTAGCATACGACTCGTAAGGTGATCATATGAGTCATAGTAACTAAAGCTTAAAGATATCTATGACAACATACAATGATTTATAAGAAGACCTGGTGACTCATTGCCAGAGGCATAACTACTACCTACTTAATTTTCCTATTTTGTTTTTATTGGGTTTCCCTGTTAGTTTGAGATACTATATATACCCTAGGTTTATTCCATTATTAAGTAACATACTTTTAATACTTTTGTTCATACTTTAAGATACTATGATTATTGATATAACTGTCTTTGAGTTTTTAGTTTCATATTCAAGTGAAGATTTTTTATTGTACTCTTTAATTACTGTGAAATTAATTACATGCCTTTTTTATTGATTTTCGTGGATTGTTGCATAAGAATGAGCGGTTAATTTCTTTGACTAGGGTTTTGGGAGCCCTGGTTGATTAACAACGTAAGGAAAGAAGGAGATTCATCTAGTCTATGTGCAGTTGGATGTATTGTGATCTTCTTCATATTAACTGTACCAAAGCTACTACAGAAGCTAGGGAATTGGCTGTATTTGAGATCATCCTCACATAGGATATTGGGCAAAGAAAATTTATGAACCAGAGACTCAAACAGTGAAGGGTGAGATTTATCAATGCATTCATAAGATGATTGATGATACATAGCTTGTCATACTTTGCATGTAGAGTAGTAGGTTAGGAGAATTGAACACGAGAAACTTACAGAGGTAAGATGCCATGAGGAACACAATCCTTGTGTTCATCTTCTATTATTTACAATCTCAAGCACTCAAGCCTTGTTACTTGTTACTACTGACTTTAAAATCTCCAGTTAATTTTATGCACTGCCCATGATTTCATCAAGTTCAAGACACAATTCCACGTATTCCTTATGAGTTTGACCCAAACCTGGTTTATATTGCTATATTTAAAACTGACTACTACATGTTTCTTTAAAGGTTGTTTTAGGGAAAGATCAATAAGGATTGGGCATTAACTATCAGGTGGTTTAATTCATATATTCCACATTCTCGAGTAGAAGTAGGAGTGGATTACCATGGACTTTATTTGTGGTTTGCCTCATACTTACCGTGGTTCTAATATTATTTATGTTATTTTTTATGGATTGACCAAATTAGCCTTTTTCATCCCTATTAGATGTCCTTCATTGCGGAGAGGTTAGCTTATATCTGTGTTAGTGAGATAGTCCATTTGCATGGCATACCTATATCTCTAATTTTAGACAAGGATTCAGTGTTCACTTCTAGCTTTTGGAGAGTTTTTTAGGAGGAGTTGGGTACTCATATAGATCTTATTACAACCTTCTATGATCAGACTAATGGCCAGTCGAAAAAAACTATTCAGGTTCTGAAGAGGATATGCTGCAATCCTTTGTTATGGATTTTGGAGATTAGTGGGAGAAATAATTAACCTTGGAAAAGTTTGCATATCATAATAGCTACCATTCGAGTATTGAGATAACGCCCTTTGAGTCATTATATGGTAGGTGATGTCATTCCTCGATTGGATGGTTTGAGACTTTTGAGATTAGACCCAATGATATTGACTTGATTTAGGAGTCTTTGGATAGAGTCAGGGATTTAAGATAGGTTGACGGCAACTTAGAGTTGATAGAAGGCTTATGCAGACGGTAGACTTTGTGCCTTGAGTTTTGGAGTTGGTTATCAGGTATTCCTCTATGTGTCACCTATGAAGGGTGTGATGAGGTTTGCGAGGAAAAGCAAGCTCAACTCCAGATATACTGGGGCCTTTAAGATTCTTAGCACAATTGGTAAAGTGGCTTTTGAGCTAGCCTTACCACCAGATTTTGCTACTGTCCATATGGTTTTCCATGTTTTCATGTTTTGTTGATACAATATTGATCCATCTCATGTTCTTTGATGGGAATTAGTCAAGTTGGATGAGCAACTGACTTTCACGGAAAATCTTGTGCATATTTTGTCTAAGGATCTCAGTGGTTGTGCACTAAAGAGATTCCAGTAGTTAAGGTTCAGTGGAGGCACCGCCCAGTAGAGAAGGCTACATGGAAGATCGAGAGGATATTCTTTACTTTGTAGATGAAAGTTCCATTAGTAGAGGATATTGTAATGGCCCTTCGCGTCATTTTTATATTTCTTCTTATTTTTGTTGTTTAGATCTTTCTCATAGCTGCCCTAAGTAATTTATGAATTGTGGGAACTGACAGTTTCCTGTTTGGATGTTTTCATTTGTTCAAATTGGCTACTAGATAAAAAATTCTTTTAAACGACCTTGTTTGCAAATTTTGACTATTCCAACAACTCCAGAATATCAATTTTAGTCTAGGTAGACCCTTGATTAATGTCTTGAGGTACTCGATCTTATTAAGAGGTATTGTTTGGACGTTAAGAATAATGACAAATAGGCATGGGATCCACTTTTTCATGAAAATGACATCGGATGGAAATTTTGACCATGCCATTGAATCTAGAACATCAACATTGATAGGGTAGCATAGTCCATTTTCATATACTAGATTTTGGATGAATCCCAAGGGGTTGGAGGAGCCTTGGAAATTTCCAAGTCTTAGATGGTGTTGGTTAACTTGTGTCTACAATCCTCTGATCGCTTATGTGATCTACCATGCACCAGTAAGTGTCATGTAATCAATATTTTTGGTAATCCTTTGATAGCTTATGTGATCTGCTAGGCACCATTAAGTGGCGCGCAAGCAATATGTTTAGTCAAATAAGAAACACCATTGGCAGGAAGGAAAGTATCGCGAATGCGATACTGATGTCATGTAACCGACCTATACACCCTTGGCTAGATATCATGTATGCGATACCCGTGTACCTGGAAAGGGTATAAATAACCTCTTAGCCTATTTTTCACCATTCATCATCTATCTCTATGATATGTAAACCCTAAAAGGTGGGAGAGCTTAGGGATAACATTGGTGGGTGATTTTGGAGCTTAGGGAAGGGTTAATTACGCAATTCTCCTTCACATTTGTGGTAAGATTCCATTTTTTTTCTTTGTTGATTTCTCTATTCTCATATAAAATCCCAAAACCTTAGTGACTTGATAATATAGCTCGTAATCACCTTTTTTTTAGAGAAAATTTACCTTGATCATAAAGTGATGTTGCATTAGTTTTAAAATTATGGTTTTCATAAATAGGCTTTATGTGGGATTTTTATGGAATTTTGGACCCAAAACACAATAGTGTAATATGGATATCATTGTTCTCATTTTGATGAGTAGATCATTTTTTGGATAGTGTGACACCTTGCAAAAGCTTCTCGAAAAGGATAATTGGTGATTTAGAGGATTCTTCGGTCTTTCTTTAGCATCCAGGAAGTCTAGTCTCATCTATGATTGAGATATCTCATAGTATAATTATGATATAGTGCTACATATGGGGTGGGATTTAGGAGTTGGAACTGTGAATTATGATATTTGGGTTAATTGGAACCTTAATCTACCTTGAAACCTTAAATTCGGGTAGTAGCATAGTTAGTCATGGCTTAAGTGAATTAGGTTTCACGATATATATTTTGAATGGAAATGCCATAATTTCTCAAGGTAGGTGAAATTGTCCAAGTTGTTCTTGTTCTAGGTAGGATTTTTATGGATAATCATGTTTAGGAGGACTTATATCTTAGGGCTAATTATGGCTTACATGACATCTAGGAATGAAATTAGATAACTTAGTCTAGTATGGGGTAGAAATTATGTAAGAGAATCTTTGAGAATTAGAAGTGGGCTTCTCTGAACCATCTTAGATAAAGACTTATGATAACCTCGTAGACTCATTTATGTATGATATACTCTAAGTTATAGTAGGTTGACACTTAAGAGGGTTGAATATAATTTTTTAGTATTTTAGTTGGGTATGGAATGATGGATGCTAATTTCGAGTACTGCTAATGATATTGTCATTATTTGTGACTAATCGTACAATTCATAAGTGTGATTTACAACTTATGCATGTGATTATGGGTATGGCTTCTGAATATTATCAATAAGATGGTTGATATGCTTAATACTATAGATATTGGTATGAATAAAGGTTAATGGCTCATGAGTATGATATGACTTATGTAGATATAAAATATGAATCATGGGTATGATATGGCTTATGTTCATAAAATATGTCTTATAGATATGATATGGCTCATATATATAATAGTGTTGATGGATGTTATGTGGCTCATAATTATGTTTTGTCTTGTCGATAGAATATGGTCTATAGATGTAAGAAATGTTGTGTGGATATAATATGGCTCATAGAGATGATGTAGTAAATAGATATGATTAACAACCTATAGGTAAGATGGATGACCTATAGATATGGTTATTAGCATGAATTCCAGATATGCTTAGTAATATTACTTATGAATATTAGTATTTATATGGTCTCTGAATATGGCTTATAGACATTATCATGGATCAGACCTGCAGATATAATTCCTTATCTGCTTTATAATTATGAGTAAGGTGATAGTGGTATAACCTATTGGGCTTAGCTTATTGAAATGGCTCACTAATATGGTTCATTTATGCAGATTAAAATTATGAGTTTTGATTTAAGTTAAACTTTTTTGATGATATAAGTTCTAATTCAGGTCTGGTAAAATTGATGATAATAATGATAATTCCATTGAGTTTTGGTTTGAGTCCAACATTGTGGGTTGTTCATGATGTAATACCAAATGGATGGTTTCTTAGTTATGGCATGACAATTGGTAAGCTTTGGTTATTCGATATTTAGTTTTGTTGATTGTATTCTCTAGGATTATGAGGCCTGTATTGGGTTATTTATTTTTCCACAATCATTGGCTTATGGGGGCTGATGTGCCATGGTTTCATTGTACTTTTGATGCTTAAAACTCAGAAAATATACAAATACTTAGGTTGTTTTTGTAGTTGTGATGTGTGTTGAAAGAAAATTAGGTTGGAAGTGATATGGATCAAAGTAAAAGAAAAAAGCTCTAAAAATCAAAGTTACTGACTGGACTAGGAGTCGTTAGGTCACTATAAAACTTGTAGCCAAAGTCTTGATGATAACAACGAAGGCTGCTAAATCAAAGATTGAAGTTGAGGCTAGTAACGACTTGTTGGGTTTTAGAATGAGTCATATGGTTGAGTCATTCTAAGAAAATTATATCAAAATTCCTAAAGATAGCCAAGTTGAAACCTAGTGGAGATGAAGGATGACTACGAGTCATTATTATAGGATACGACTTGTTGAGAAGACTCATTTTGACAACAGAGAGGATAGATCTTAAATGTGAAAATCTACTAAAAGGATAATGGGTCCAGCCAAAGAATCATAGAGCCAGACTACAAGTCGTCATTACTGAGTGCAGAATAGAGATAATGGAGATAAAAATGAGTCATCTTAAATGGATGTGCTATGGATTCATAGAACTTTTGATGGTTAAAATGATGAATATATGCAAGTTACTCGGGTTGTTTTATGAGATATGATGTGTTTTGTGTTATGTTTTATAAGAAATCAAGTTTTGGGACTATTCTTGAAGAAAAGAGTGAATGTTGAAGTTGTGGACCACTGAAGTTGGCACCATGACCTGTATGTACAACCTATGGGAATTAGGTGCCAATGTATCTCTTAGAAAAGCAAAGTTTAGAGAGTTTCAGAAGTTCTTGGGAGGCTTGGGCACCTATGTGGGACCACCTATGGTCCGTAGTTGCCACCTACGACCCATAGGTTTCCCTGTAAGTGGCACCAACCTTAGTTTTCCTTTTTTTTTCGAAATGGATTCCTAGGATTTTCTTGTATTATATAAATACCCTTTTGGAATTTTTCAGTTAGTTTAAACATTCTTAATACTTGCAAACATATATTCGATTCCAATATTTAATTTTGATCTTGGGATTGTTTTGTATTTATTTTGGTTGTTGATTCAGATAAATACTATTGATTTTATTTGTTGATTATTACGATATTATTTGAATGTCTTCAATTATGAATTCCTTTGATCATTTCGCAACCATGATCGGCAAATTCCCTTAGGTAGCATTTTGGGAACCTTGGTTAACTAACAAAGTAGAGTAAGTGTTCAACTTCTAGATAGTTGTTGTTGCATGCATTGTGGTTTTCTTTGAATTTATTGTTTTATTAATGGTTGCAAATGTTATGATCCAGCCTATATTCAGTATGAACCTGAGAGGTAGGTAGAGATTAGGAAAAGGATATCAGAACAGTGATTTGGGGCTAATTGCCAAAATAAGCTTACCTATGTTATCTACTTAAGATGATTAACTTACATCTAATCAACATGGGACCAAGAGGAGATAGTAGAAATTAGGGTCCAAGGTAAGGTTTAGTAAGGTGATGCTCTAATACCAAGGAGATATGAGTGTAATTAACCAAATGGTGTGAAAAGGCAGTTGGTGATACCGAACTTAGGAAATTCTACATGCGTAGTAGTTTAATAGTTGGATTGAGCATGAGAAGCCTACTTAGTCAGAATCTAGGGGTAGCCCAAGCTTTGTATTCACTTCTGATTGTTTACAAAAAAAGATTTTGAGTTCGGTAACTGTTTAGAACTACAAACACCCTATTACTTTCATTACTCCCCATTTATTCTAGCAAACAAGAGAGACAAGTCCACGTATTCCCTATGGGTTTGACCCCAACCTGAGTTTGGTTACTTTACTTAACAACGACCACTATATCTTTAATTAGAGGGTAGTTTGGGTGTTGATCAAAATTTTAGCATTGTTTTCAAGGATTACGATGTTGAGTTAGTGATTAAAGTTGCTGAAGTTCTTAGGTTTTTTTTGTATATTTTAGTTGGGTTTCCGCCAGTGCATGTCTTACTTTAGGAGTCAGGGCATTCTCTTACTCCCACTGAATCCAATCCCAAAGAGAATCTTACATCTTAATTATATGATAATAGAACAAGTACATGTAGGCCATCTTGAAGGGATTCTGGATGATCCTAATGTTGTGCCTCCACCTCTTCCGACTGTAGTTTAGGACATTATTGATCACCAAATTGAGTAGTTTTTAGCATATGCAACTACTAACCAGAGAAGGAAAGTTGTGGCCCATCGTATAGCTTAGGAGGTAGAGTTGGCGAGGGAGAGATTAACATTTGATTGTTCAGTCGCACTCGATAATAATAGAGATAAAGTTTGAGGTGGTATAGTTCATGTGATCTCAACATACCAATACCTATAGCCATACGATGATGAGGAAGATATGGGATACGTTGAGTCGGCCGACAATTGAGCCATTATTCCTTCTACTTTGCCACCAGGTGTTAAGTTTGACATAACCAATGCCATGATCCACCTCTTGATCTTGAATGGTGTGTTTGCGGGTTTGGCTACTGATGACACAAATATGCATTGTGATAATTTTTTTGGGATCTACACTTCTTACACCATACTTGGGGTAGATCAAGAGGCACTTTGGCTCAGGTTGTTCCCTTTTATGTTGTCTGGAGAAGCTTTATTGTGGTTGGGGGAACTACCTAGAGGATCTATTACTACTTAGAATAAGCTGCACAAACAAATCTTAGACTATTTATTCCCTCCATCTAGAATTTTGCAGCAAAAATACAAACTATATAATTTCAGGCAGTTACATTCTAAGTCCAGGTATGACATTGGGTGTATTTACACATTCTAACGTTGCTATTCTAGCTTATTTTGCCTTATTTTGAGGATCATTTGGGTGATATACATGTTGATAATGATAGAAATAAGCATCTAGGTGTCCAAGTATGTGTTTACAATGTTTAATAGTGTTTTCACATGAGTTTTGATTCAAATTGTTCATTTAGAGTTCAACCGAGAAAACTAGTGTGACCAGTTTAAGTTAGGTGTTTGTCTAGTATATTGTGTTGGGTTATAATGTGTTTAATGAGTTCCTAAGGTTTTTATTGTGTATTCAAATTTGAAACAACTTGGTTATAATGTTCAAGGGTCAATTGGATCAAAACAAGAGTCAAAACAATAAGCTTAAGCTCAGTGTGAATTTAGCCTATGCTTAGCTCGTATTTCTAGTTCACCTTCATGAATGTTGTGTTATTTTGAGCTCTAAATTGTTGTTTTTAATGCTTTAGTATTCTTTTTCAATGTATTATGATGATATATTAAAGATATAAAGTCTTCAAATCAAGTGGAAACAACTCAAAAAGGCTCGAAATGGCTTAACACAAGCACAATATGCAACTTGGACTCAATTTGAACACCTGGAATGTCCAGGACGAATGTAGGTTCATGGAAGGCTATATAGGCACGTGATACCTATAATAATACTCATAAGGAACCTAAAAAAGTGTACCCTCATGATGAGTCCGCGTTGTGACCCCTACTTAACTCAATGTCCCTCGTGACGCGCACCTATTTCAAATACGGGAAAAAGTGCAAATTTGAATCCTCAATGGCTTGGGGCTTGTTCTTTTATATAAATACATCTTTGTACTGATTATTATTAACTTTTCTACATCTTGGACTAGTTTTGGGGATGCGAAAAACTACTTTTAGGGTTTATTGAAGGCTAAAACTCGTATCCGGGGTTAAAGCCACGCTCATGATTACTTTTGTTTTGAATTAAGTTTGTTAAATTACCCATCATTGTTGGTTGTTTTTTTATTCTTGTTTTAACTATTTTAAGGATTCATGACCCTTAGAATACATCAAATGTCAACCTTGTGAACTTGGGAGAGGGAATAGGAAGATAGAACATGGGAATAAGCAAAGTATGGTTCTTGCTTCATTATAAAATAAGAGACTTGAATTAGTATCAAGGACAGGGATGTACCTAGATTCCTTGCTTGATTTATATGTAGGATGACATTTGTAAAGAACTTAAGTGAACTATTACATCCCCGCTCAATGATGTAGTTGTAAGGTTCAACTTAGGTAAAGGATTAGAGGTTGGGGAACCGTAATCGTGGAATTAACCCTACAAATTAACAACAAAGATAAGCAAGTTAACGAATGAAGTTCAATAACATAGTAGGGTTATTTGGAAGCCTTAACACTGGGCTTCTATCCTTGATTGTCGAAAGTCATTATTTTTCCACATTAGTTTAATTTCTTCCTAGTTTATTTTTAATTCTAAAATGCTATTTACTACTCTCCTAAATTAGTTGAACTAGAATTAGATAGGCGGCGAACGCAAGTCCCTGAGAGATCCATACATGTTCTTCCTTGAATCCACTATATTACTTGATAAGACCACATACACTTGCGTGTGTGTTTGGGTACTGTCAAGTTTTTGGCGGCGCTGCCGTGGACTTGTAATTAGGCAACTATCTTATTCTTAGTTTTTTTATAGTGAGTTGTAAATAGTTTTTGTTTAATTTCTTTTTATTTTTTTTTATTTTTATTTTTCTCACACTCTTCTCGAGATGTCAGCCTGGGATATATGGTTTTTGAGTGATGGCAATTCTTGTTGTTTTTGTGGAGGACACTACTTTATGGCTTATTGTCCAGATTTTTATGAAAATACGTGGACGGAACCTTCACAATATGATGCAGATAATTCGAGGATGTCTGTGTACTCGAAAACTGATATTGTGGAAATTATTATGGAGCTACTGCCACCATGTCTACAGTGGCTTATCAAAGAAATATATGAGGAGGACATTAGCCAATTTGTGGAGCAAACACAAGAATCACAGCCACTCAATTGCCATCTTTATCTTGGAACTGAAAGTGGGAAGGTGAATAAAAGTAAAGGTATTGTGAATTGTGTAAATTTTGAAGTAGGATTAGTTGTCTGCAGTCGAAACACTTTTCTACATTCTGTTTAGATGATGTCTTGTCTGTGGAATCATTTAAAATAGTGGAAGAGTGTGAAGATGAGGAACGATAATCCTATATTCTTTATTTTACACCTGACAGGTAACAGAAAAAGACACGTCACTTTAAGGCCGAGTGGTTTACCATGCCTATTTCATTACTCGGTTCCTTAATCTTTGTACCTTCTTCATATGAGCGAGGCAAGAAGATAGATGCAATGTTGGGGTGAAATTCTTATCCTCAAGGTGGAGGAAAAAGTTGATTGGGTCATGCCACTACACTAAATTAGGCGCTTCTTGGGAGGCAATCCAAGCTAAGGTATGTTTCCTTTTTAGTTTTTATTTCATGTAGTTTTTTTTTTTGGTTGAGTCATAAGTTAATGGGAATTTTGAGTACCATAAACTTGAGCTTGGAGCATGGCAAAGAATGAGTGTGGGGTTCCCATGGATCCCCTCTTCGGGTGAAGATGCATCTAGCTAGTCCTAGACGCCTCAGGGAGTATTTCTATCTTTTTACTTTTAAATTAACTTTTGTGACAAAGTAGATTTTTAAGTGTGGTGTGGGGAAAATCCCAAAAAATATTTGGCTCAATTTAAAAAATTTTAGGATAGGAGTAAGTGAGATATTCATGTTGGTGCTATTTTTGATTACATGATGCAAGTGGTTTTGTTGATAAAAGTATGTTGATTGAGTGTATTGCTATTTTTGATTACATGATCTTCTTAAGTTGAGTATGTACCATGTGTGTGTGAGAATTTTTATGTATTTCTTATTGCATGTGGTGTCTAGAACTTGCCCGGTGTGTCTGTGAAGAGAAATAAATATTGGGAGTTTAGGAGATAATATTGGTATTTCTTTGATAGCCTTGTTCTGTACCTTCTATTTTTTCTATCCATTGTCCATTATCCTAGTTAACCCCCATTGAGCCTTTACCTTTTTCTTTGGTAACCTCATAAGTAGCCAAATTGTCACGTCCTAAAAATAAGGGTCATAATGACACTTATCGTGGCATACCTTGACTAGTAAGCCTATCATCCAAACTGATACAAAAAGAAGAAAAGACAAAAATATCCTAGATAAGGTTTCTAGAAAGAAAGTCGAACCATATAAGTAATCATAACAATGCAGAAAGAACTTATCCAAAATGCCAATCATACCCAAAACCAGGTGTCACTAGTGTAAGAACTACTAATAAAATTCAAGAGTCAAATACATCGAAAAAATAACCACAAAAGGAATAATATTTGTCTCCGAATACTAATAAAGACATAACTACTTTAGAAAGATAGAGGTGAACTTCGGACACATGAATATCCAACTGCTACCTTAGAAGCTCCAACAATCGCCCGAGTCAAGAAATTTGAGGCGCACTCGAGCTAGGACCTGCACTGAAAGGACGCAGTAGGCATGAGTACGGTATTGTTACTCAGTAGGTATCATAAGCCGACCAAGCAAAATAGTAAATAAAGCATACAAAATATACACTAAGGGCACGTCACCTGCAATCAGAAAATATCTCACAATGGTAGCCCACATCGCTTGCACTAACAATTCTAACATATCTCATATATATTACAACAATACACCAAGGTATAGAACACAAGTATACATTATGTCACATATAAATAGAACAAGCGAGAACATGTAGATACAAGATCATCAAATACAAGTAAAGGAAGATAAGACAAATACATAGATGACAAGTCAATAAGGCAATACAACACAATATAAACACAATAAGGTAACTGCAATGTATATGATTATGATGATGATGATGAATGAGGTCGTCGCACAACCTCCAGGATCATCGTACAATCCCCGTATACACCTACGGAGCTAAAGCCTCCCAACGTAGGAGCCATGGGGGATCGTCAACCCATATATAATCTATATATCTCATATCTCCTTTCTGGCATATCCCTCGGAAAGGGTTTTAGCGGAAAGGGTTTTATAAGGTGTTACAATATTTTCTTAAAAAGATGTTGCCAGTATTACTCAGATGTTGCCACGGTGGTACCAATGTTTCATGAATAAGTATGATATGAAGATGTAATTCTCACAACCAATCACAATGAGTATTTCCACAACCAATTACATGATATATTTCCCCAACCAACCACAATGATATATTTCCACAACCACATGAGCCAACATCCACTTAATATTTTCGTTTCATCCATGAATTTCCATATGTCTCATATGTCAATAAAGTATGAATATAATCACCATACACCTATGGTACCACATTAAACAACACAATACAATTATTCACATGTATTTAAGGCTATCAATATCACATAGGACTCCACACGGTCAAACATATCATATAATATCTCAATTTTGACAATTAAATCACATATAGGCCCCCACACGGACCCAACACATAGATAGTCATATTTTTTATTGGCTCCCACCCTTAACATGCATTTTGTACCATCATTTACTATCCAGCCCAGTCTGAAGAGTTAAGCCATAACCTACCTCTAAAGTCAAAACCGGTCCACTACACTTGAACCCGCGACCTTACTTTTCACGAATAATTCCGAACTCCACTAAAAATATCAAATATGAAATTTATGCATCAAGACAAAATCAACGACACCCATATTGACTACTTTTGATTTTGGGTCAAAACGAACCCCCAAAATGGGTTTCCAAAAGAGGAAAAAATTGGAGCTTTACTTCAAAAATATGTTCTCCCTATTTACAGGAACCTAGAGCTGAAAAATCAAGTTAAATCGAGTAAAAAATGGAGTTTAAATCGAAGAAAAACTATTTTTGAACTTTATCGGGTAAAATCTTTGAAATCCAGGTTAAAATCAAGAATCAGAGTTGTTTTGAAGGTTTAATTGATGAAAAACTAGTAATTATAAGATAAAAAATATTATTCAAGTGAAAGGGCTGAAATTTGGATTAAAAATCATGCCCTAAGATTTTTTGGGATTTTGAGGAATTTATCAAGAAATTACTAAGAAAAGTGGTGAATTCTTACTTTTAATCCATAATAAAACCAAGAAAAAGGTGTTAATCTAGCTTCTCAAGCTCCCACAAACTCTACTTTTAAGCTCCCACACTATATTAGATTTAACTCTCAAAAGACAAGATGAAAAATGAGTTAAATGAGCCAAAATGGGTGAAAAAACTGTATTTATTGCAGAAAAATCTATAACATTTAGGGTGTGCTTGGTATGAAGGAAAACATTTTCTGGAAAATGTTTTTCAGTTTTCTCCTGCTTGGTTGGCTTACAGATTTTGGAAAATATTTTCCAAATCAACTTATTTTCCTTAAAACTAAGGAAAATGACTTCCCTTCAAAAAGTAAGGAAAACTTTTTTCAAAACTCTCATTCAACCTCACTCTTAAATTGAAATATTCATACAACTCTCAAAATCACCCATCCCTACTCCGACCCTCAATCTCCCACCCCGCCTCCACCCCCTACCATCCCTATTAAAAAAATATTTTAATTTTTTTACCTCACCCCCTACCCAAAACCCTACTCCCTTCCCCTTTCAAAAATAAAAAAATTAATTCTTTTTTAAAAAATTGAACTTTTTTCTTACCTCCTCTACCAACCTCCCCCTCCCCCCCTTCAAAAAAAATTATTTTTTTTAATTTTTTTTAAATTCAATTTTTTTATCCCACCCTCACTCCCCGACCCCGGCCCCGACCCCCACCCCCTACTACCCACATTCAAAAAATATATTTTAATTTTTTTTACCTGAATCATACTCCCCTACCCCCTACCCATACCCCCACCCCATACTAGCCCTCAACCTCTCCCCACCCCCACCCCTGCAAAAAAAATTATTTTAAAAAAAATTAAAATTATTTTCTTACCCACCCTTACTACTTATTTTTACAACCCCGTCACTGCCATCGACAATCGCTGCCGCGTGCGACCATTGTCGTTCGCCAACGGTGATGACTCAGCGAAGTCGATATTTATGGTTATTTCATTTGTGTTGAATTAATTATATTTAAGAATGAAAATAGGTTTGAAAAAAGATCATTTTTCTAGAAAAATCACCAATTTTAAATGCTCACTACTTTAATCTTCAAAATCGAAATAAAAATATGAAATAACCGAACCATATTTGTAAAAATTGAACCAAACCGAAATAATTTTGGTTGGGTTATGATTGTCCTTTTCGTCCATTCGAAAACCAAAAAAAATGTACCAATATTCAAAAATCAAACCGAACAAACGGAATACACCCCTAAATATAAGTAAAAACAACTTATTTTTTTAGAAAATATTTCTCCTCCTTCATATCGAACACACCCCAAAAAATATTTTGTGACATCAAAATTTATTTTTCTAAAATGTATTTTAACGCTTTAGCTAAAGATTAAAATGTATTTTTTGAAAAATATTTTTTCATTCACCAACCAAACATTACAAAATATTTTCCGACAAATATTTTTCATCCACCAACCAAACACAGGAAAACAAGTAAGAAATCTACTTGTTTTCCAAGAAAACATTTTCTAGGAAAATATTTTCCATGGAAAATATTTTCCTTCATACCAAACACACCCTTAGTGCAGATTTTTCCCCTTAAGTCGAAATGGACTTCGACGGGGTGCTCGAGATTTGTTCGGAGTCCGATTTATGCAAACGAACTATGCAATCATACTAAATTCGACGTTCCGAACACGATGAATGTATCATATTTTCAAAAAAACATCTTTTTCACAAAATTGACCTCCGAAATTCGAAATTACAAATTTTCAAATCGAGGGTTGAAATGAGATTTAAAAGCCATAAAATCATACCAAACATGCTAACACCCAAAAATTGATATTTTGGATTTTCTTGCGAAGTCAAATTTTCCATCCAAGGTCGTTTCGATCAAATGTGGGTCCCACACCCATATTTTCAATTTTTCAACTTTTTGATCAATAAGTCAAAATGAGCTCGGGTGTACCGGGACCCAAACCAAAGGTTTACCCATCCTAAAATTGATATTCCAGAGCTGCTGGCACAGTCCGTTCGGCCATCCGACGCATAGATCAAAAGATCTCCACATAAGTCCAATTTAATGCTCTTTGAGTCATCAAAACCCATAATATTGCATAAATGATACCAAAATGCATCGAAAATCATGCCAATCACTCCCATGCCCTGAAAATATCATAATACAACAACGGGGAGGGTTAAAATAGTAAAATCACATAAAATCACAAATTTCACATATTTCATCAAATTTTTAGGTCGTTACATCATCCAACACTAAAAATGGAGTTCGTTATCGAACTAAGGCAAGGAAATACCTGAATCAATGAAAAGCTGGGGATACGAACTACACATATCAAACTCAACCTCTGAAGTAGCCTCATCTACAGGTTGATGTCACCACTAGACCTTAACCACAGGGATCACTCTAGAGCGCAACCGCCTAACATCCCTAGCCAAAAAGGAAACTGACTTCTCTATAAAGGACAACCACTCATCTAACTAAAATGACTCCCAACGAATGACATGAGACTCATCAGGAATATAGCAATGAAGCATAAAAATATGAAAAATTGGACGAATAACTGATAGATCAAGGAAAAATAACCAACTCATAATCCACATCACCAACAGTTTGATGAGTTTCAAATGGACCAATATACCTGGGGCTAAGCTTGCCCCTCTTCCCAAACCTCATCACACCCTTTATAAGTAAAACTCGAAGGAAAACATGATCTCCTACACCAAATCTCAAGGCACAAAGTCTACAATCAGCATAACATTTCTGCTTACTCTAAACCGCTCTAAGTTTATCCTGAATAACCCGGACTCTATCTAATAACTCATGAAGCAAGTTCGTACCTCAAGGTATCACCTCGGAAATATCAAACCAACCCACTGGAGAGCGACAACGCCTACCATAAACCGTCTCAAAATGAGCCATATCAATACTGGAGTGGTAGCTATTACTATTTGCAAACTATGCTAAAGCCAAATGCTCTTCCACTAGCCACTAAAATCCATCGCGCACGCGTGAAGAATATCTTTTAAAACCTGGATAGTCCTCTCTGACTAGCCACCAGTCTAGGGGTGAAACGCTGTGCTAAGATTAACCTGAGTACCCAACTCATCCTGAAAAGTCTTTCAAAAGTAAGATGTGAACACAAAAACTTGATCTAAAATAGTAGACACTGATGCACCATGCAGACGCATAATCTTACGAATGAATATATGGGCTAACCTCTCAGCACTGAATGAGACCTGGACCGGGATAAAATGAGCTGACTTGGTCAATCGATCCATGATAACCCAAACACTGTCAGAACCAAGAGAAGTATGAGGCAACCTAGTCATGAAGTCCATAGTGATCTATTCCCACTTCCACTTGGGAATGGGTAACTCTAAAGCAAACCACCAGGTCTCATATACTTGACCTTCACCCACTGAAAACATAGGAAATGAGCCATAAAATCCGTTATATCATGCCTCATACTACCCCACAAGTAGTGTTGTCTCAAATCATCATACATCTTAGTCACACCTGGAAGGACAGAATATCTGGAACAATGGGCCTTCTCCAAGATCAACCTAATCCAATCACCACTCTCGGCACATAAACTCAGCCCCTAATCCTTAAAACTCTATCTAAATAAAGTGAGGCTTCCTTATCCTCCCACTCAACACTTTATCTTGAATCAACCTCAATCCAATATCATCAAACCAATGAGCTCGAATCTGCTCCATCAAAGAAGATCTAGCCTCTACAAATGCTAAAACACACCCCGGTATCGAAATATCAAGCCTAACCATCTGGTTAGCTAAAAACTAAATCTCTAAGGCCAAAAGCCTCTCCTAGGTCAAAAGATGCGCCAAGCTACCCATGCTAGTCGACTTCTGGCTCAAGGCATCTGCAACCACATTAACCTTTCTCGGATGGTAGAGAATAGTCAAGTCATAATCCTTAAGCAACTTAATCCAATGGTGCTGCCTCATATAAAGATCTCGCTAGTAAATAAGTACTGAAGACTACAATGATCTGAGAAGTTCTCACAATGAACTCCATACAAGTAGTGCATCCACAACTTCAAGGCAAACAGAGCTGCGCACAACTCCAAATCATGGGCAGGATAATTTCTCTTATTAGGCTACAATTTTGATAAGTCACATACATAATTACCTTGCCCTCCTGTATCAACACAACACCTAACCCAACACCTGAAGTATCACAAAAGACAATAAATACCACATCCTCCTTGGGCAAAGCCAATATAGGAGCTGAAGTCAATAGATACTTGACCTTTTGAAAGCTCACCAACAACATCATACCACTGAAAAAAATCTTTTTCTGGGTCAACTTGGTCAATGGAGCTGCAATGGATGAAAAATCCTCAACAAAACGTCGATAATACTCGTCCAAGCCAATAAAACTCTAAATCTTAGTGGGTGAAGTAGGTATAGCCTAGTCACAAACTGCTGTAACCTTAGCTGGATCAACCATAATACCTTTCTTGGTCATCACATGACCCAAGAAAGAAACAAAATCCAACCAAAACTCACCCTTAGAGGACTTAGCATACTTCTTATCCCTCAATCTTTAAAGAATAATCCACAAATGATCCTCACGCTAAACGTTATTCTTGGAATAAACCAAGATATCATCTATAAATACCATAAAAAAAGAGTCAAGATACGATTAAAACACCCAGTTCAACAACTCCATAAATGTGGCAGGGGCATGGGTTAACCCAAAAGACATAACTAAGAACTCATAATGACCATATCGAGCCTGAAAAGCAGTTTTAAGAATATCCAAAGGTCTAATCCTCAACTGGTGATAATCAAACCTCAAATCAATCTTTGAAAATACTGCAACACCCTGAAGTTGATCAAATAAATCATCAATGTGAGAAAGAAGATACTTATTCTTTTCCATCACCTTATTCAACTACTAATAATCAATACATATCCACATAGACCCATCATTTCTCTTCACAAACAAGATAGGCACACCCCAAGGTGAAATACTAGGTCGAATAAATCTCTTATCCAATGACTCTTGTAACTGATATTTTAGTTCCTTCAGCTCTGTCTGGCCCATCCTATAAGGAGAAATAAAAATAGGCTTGGTGCCCAACTTAACATCAATAATAAAATCAATATCTTGTTCCGAAGATATACTAGGCAAGTCTATAGGAAACACATCTATAAACTCATGGACAACACAGGCAGAATCCAAGGAAGGAGGTGAAACAACATTGGTGTAACGAATATGGGCCAAGTAAGATAAACATTCCCTCTTAACCAATTTACGAGCCTGAATATAAGATTTGACCCTCTTAAGACCTGAATGAAGTGATCACTTCCAAGCTATCCTTGGCACATCCGACGAAGCTAAAGTCACAGTCTTGGCATAACAATCTAAGATAGCATTATAAGGAGAAAACTAATCCATACCCAAAATAACATCAAAATTGATCATATCTAACATAAGCAAGTCTATCAAAGTATCATGCTCGACAAAAGTCACAATACAAGATCGATGCACCTGATCCACCACTAAAGAATCACCTACCAGTGTAGATACACAAATAGGCATGAAAAGAGGCTCAGTAATAGAATCAAAACCCAAAGCAAAATACACAGATACATAGGAGAGAGTCGATTTAGGATCAAATAATGCAGATGCAAGTCTGAAACAAATGAGGAAGGTACCTATAATCACAGCATTAGAAGCCTCTGCCTCAGGTTTGGCTGGTATAGAATAACACTATCCATGACTACCAACTGACTGAGTAGCCCCACAACCACCAATACAGGCTCTACTATCCTTACCTTCAGCACCTTTGGTAGAACACCTACCTCTCACAACTGAAATAAAAATAGCTTTAAACATACGATGAGAATAGTCCTTGGCCACATGGCCAATATTATCACACACACAGCTACCTCTACAACCAATCTCAATAAGAGAAAGTACAAATGAGCCTAAATAACCACTCTGAACTACTGAACTAGAAGATTCACCAGCTGGACTCTATAAAACCACCCGCACTGGCCTACCATGGTATCCACGAGTTTCTCTAAAATCTATACCTCGAGAGGTCTGACTCTTGAACTCACCAAAACATCGTTCCTTCTTGGTACCTCCCTGAGATGTACTAATAATACCCTCTATCATCTTACCGTGATCCATAATACGCTAAAGAGGAGCTCCAAGCATATTCATCTGAGATGTAGCCAACTAAATAGAAATATCCAAACCCTTACAAACTTTATAACCTTTCAAAACCCAATGGAAAAGCTATTATAGGAATATTTGGATAGGGTATGAAAGCATGCTATATACTCAAAAACTGTCATGGCATCCTGCTCCAAATGATCAAACTCGTTCCACATAAGATCTCACAAACTGAAAGGCACAAATCTCTCCAAAAAGCCATTAACAAACTAATCCTATGACAAATCAAGAGCACCAACAAGCCTACAATCGACAAATGATATCCACTACTTTCTCACAGTATCTCTCAACTGATATGTAGTATAAGCCACACCATCCGCACAGAAAGAGTGAAACACAACTCAAAGAACAAGATATGAAAGAATTTGCATGATAAGAAATAAAATAAGGGAAGTTTCCTAAAGATATCTTATAGCCTCTCAAAGATAGATACGGACGTCTACGTACCAATCCATGAAACTCTATTAGACATCCCATTCTTACACCGTTAAGACCAATGAAACCTGGCTGCTCTAATACCAATTTGTCATGACCCAAAAATAAGGGCTATGATGGCACTTGTCGTGGTGCAGATTGACATGTAAGACTATCACCCAAACTGATACAAAAAGAAGAAAAGACAAAAATATCCAACGGTAAGGAATCTAGAACAAAGTCGAACCATATAAGTAATCATAATAATGTGGAAAGAAATTATCCAAAATTCCAATCATACCCAAAACCAGGTGTCAATAGTGTAAGAAATACTAATACAATCCAAGAGTCAAATACATCAAAAAAATAACCACAAAAGAATAAAATATGTCTCCGAATACTAATAAAGACATAACTACTTTAGAAATATAGAGGTGACCTTCGGACGCATTAATATCCAATTGCTACCTTAGAAGCTCCAATAATCGCTCGAGTCAAGAAATCGGAGGCGCACTCGAGCTAGGACCTGCACCAAAAGAACGCAGTAGACACAAGTATGGTCCACTTGTACTCAGTAGGTATCATAGGCCGACAAGCAAAGTAGTAAATAAAGCATACAAAATATATACTAAGGGCACGTCACCGGCAATCAGAAAATATCCCACAATGGTAGCCCACACCGCTTGTACTAACAGTTCTAACATATCTCACATATATTACAACAACACACCAAGGTATAAAACATAAGTATATATTATGTCATATATAAATAGAACAAGTGAGAACATGTAGATACAAGATCATCAAATACAAGTAAAGGGAGATAAGACAAATACATAGATGACAGGTCAATAAGGTAATACAACACAACATAAGCACAATAAAGTAAGTGCAATGTATGTGATGATGATGATGATGATGATGCATGAGGTCATCGCAAAACCTTTGGGATCATTGCACAATCCCCGTATACACCTACGAAGCTAAAGCTTCCCGGCGTAGGACCCAGGGGGGTTCTTCAACCCATATACAATCTACATATCTTATATCTTCATTCTAGCATATCCCTCGGAAAGGGTTTTATAAGGTGTTACAATATTTTCTTAATAAGGTGTTGTCAGTGCTTCTCAGATGTTGCCACAGATGTACCAATGTTTCATGAATAAATATGATATGAAGATGTAATGCTCACAACCAATCACAATGAGTATTTCCACAATCAATCACATGATATATTTCCACAACCAACCACAATGATACATTCCCATAACCACATGAGCGAACATCCACTTATTATTTTCATTTCATCCATGAATTTTCACGTCTCATATGCCAATAAAGTATGAATATAATCACAATACATGAATGATAACACATTAAATAACAAAATACAATTATTCACATATATTCAAGACTATCAATATAACATAGGACCCCACACGGTCAAACATATCACATAATATCTCAATTTCGACAATTATATCACATATAGGCTCCCACACAGGCACAACCACAGATAGCCATTTTTTATGATTAGCTCCGACCTTTAGCATGTATTTTATATCATAATTTACTACTCAGCCCAGTCTAAAGAGTTAAGCCATAACCTACCTCGAAAGTCAAAATCGGTCCGCTACACTTGAACTCGCGACCTTACTTTTCACGAACAATCCCGAACTCCACTAAAAATATCAAATATGAAATCTACGCATCAATACAAAACCAACGACATCCATATTGACTACTTTTGGTTTTGGATCAAAACGGAACCCCGAAATAGATTTTTGGAAATGTACTTCAAAAACATGTTCCTCCTATTTTTAAGAACCTACAGCTGAAAACTCAAGTTAAATCGAGTAAAAAATAGAGTTCAAATCCAAGAAAAACCATTTTGAGCTTCACCGGATAAAATCTTTAAAGTCCGAGTTAAAATCAAGAATCGAAGTTTTTTTGAAGGTTAAATTGATGAAAAACTAGTAGTTATAAGATAAAAAATATTATTCAAGTGAAAGGGGTAAAATTTAAGTTTAAAATCATGTCCTAAGATTTTTTGGGATTTTGAGGAATTTATCAAGAAATTATTAAGAAAAGGGGTGAATTCTTACCTTTAATTCGTAATAAAACCAAGAAAAGGTGTTAATCTAGCTTCTCAAGCTCCTACAAACTCTACTTTTAAGCTCCTACACTATATTAGATTTAAATCTCAAGAGGCAAGATAAAAATTGAGTAAAATGAGCCAAAATGGGTGAAAAAAGCTGTATTTATTGTAGAAAAATCTGCAACATTTAGTGAAGATTTTTCCTCTTAGGTCGAAATGGACTTCGATGGGGTGCTCGAGATTCATTTGGAGTTTCATTTATGCAAACAAACTATGCAACCATTCTATATTCGACGTTCCGGAGGCGATGGCTATATCAGATTTTCAAAAAAAATATCGTTTTCACAAAATTGACCTCCGAAATCTGAAATTATAATTTTCCAAAATGAGGAAAGAAATGAGATTTAAAAGCCATAAAATCATACCAAATATGCTAACACCCTAAAATCAATATTCTGGATCTATTGGCAAAGTCAGATTTTCCATCCGAGGTCATTTCAATCAAATGTGGATCCCACACCTATATTTCTAATTTTTTAACATTCTGATCAATAGGTCGAAATGAGGTCGGATGCATCGGGACCCGAACCAAAGGTCTACCCATCATGAGATTGATATTCCGGAGCTACTGACGCAGTCTGTTCGGCCATCCATAGCACGGATCAAAAGATATCCACATAAGCCCCAATTAAGGCTTTTAAGCCATCAAAACACACTATTGTATAAATGATACCAAAATACATCAAAAATCATGTCAATCACTGCCACACCTTGAAAATATCATAATACAACTATAGAGATGGGTAAAACAGTTAAATCACACAAAATCATAAATTTTACATATTTCATCAAATTTTTAGATCGTTACACTAATCTTTTTGTGATAGACCATAATTTGATCCAAAAAGCTCTTAAGTTCTTTAATAAAAGTTTGAAATAGTAAGGAGTTTGAGAAATTAAATAAAAAGGTAAAATTGATGCCCAAGGTAATTGTTATTGGTCATTATAATTGATGTGTGGTGGATTGATGTGATATATATGATGATAGAAATATTGCCATTATTATGAAAAAGAGAAAAAAAATTGATTCTTGTGGTAGTAAACTATGTGTCCACCAAGTATCTATGAAAATGCTTAAAAGAGATGGGGCAAAAATAAAAGGTAGGGGTAGATAAAAATGTGAAATTTGGTTGTTGGAGAGTGTTTTTATTATTTAATATAGTAAATTAAAACGCTTAGAGAGGTTAGTCACTATTCCCAAATAATTCCTACCCATCCCCTAGCCTACATTACAACCCAAAAAAGTCCTAATTGATCCTAAACTTTACATTCTAATATTAGTGAAGTATGACACTAAGGGCAAGCCTATCGTTCATTATGTGTAACTTGTGAATTCTTTCTCAGAGTGAGGGTAATTTGATTTATATACCTATTATTATAAATTGCATTATTGTGAGTGATTATGGGTAACTCTCTTGTTCTGAGGGAACATGTTTGATGAATATGGGTGATTTGTATGATATCCTTAATTGAACAATATACAAAGGTTCAGAATGGCTTAACGAAAGCACAATATACAACTTGGACTCAATTTGGATACCTGGGATGTCCAGGGCAAGTGTCAGCATGTGGAAGACTCGCTGGGCGCGTGCTATATAGCACAATACTCAGAAGGCACCCAAAATAGGTTACTCTTGAGATGAGGCCGTGTAGCGACCCCAACATAAGTCAAATAGCCCTCGCAATGCAACCCTATTTCAAATATGGGCAAAAGTGCAGATTTGAATCCTACACGGCTTGGAACTTGTTCTTTACTATAAATACATCTTTTTACTCATTATTATTAACTTTTAGACGTCTTGGAATAGTTGTAGGGATTCTCAAACATCTTTTAGGGTTTATATCTCTTTACTTTTGTCTCTTTCATGGTTTGTATCATCAATCCAAGGGATTGGATGATGAATATTTCCATTGAAGGCTAAAAATCCTATCCGAGGTTAAGACCACGTTCATGATTACTTTTGTTTTGAATTAAGTTTGTTAATTTACTCATCATTGTGGGCTGTTTGTTTATTCTTGTTTTAACTATTTTAAGGATTCATGGCCCTTAGAATACATCAATTGTCAACCTTGTGTACTCGGGAGAAGGAATAGGGAGATAGAACAAGGGAATAAGCAAAGTGTGGTTCTTGTTTCTTTATAGAATAAGAGACTTGAATTAGTATCTAGGACAGGGATGTATTTAGATGCCTTACTTGATTTATATGTAGGATGACATTTGTAAAGAACTAAAGTAAACTATTACATCCCCGCTCAACGATGTAGTTGTAAGGTTCAACTTAGGTAAAGGATTAGAGGTTGGGAAACCGTAATTGTGCAATTAACCCTATGAATCAACAACAAAGATAAGAAAGTTAATGAATGAAGTTCAATAACATAGTAGGACTATTCGTAAGCCTTAACCCTAGGCTTCTATCCTTGATTGTCCAAAGTTATTATTTTTCCGCATTAGTTTAGTTTCTTCTAAGTTTATTTTTAATTCTACAACTCTATTTACTATTCTCCTCAATTATTTGGACTAGAATTAGATAGGCTGAGAATGCAATTGCCTGAGAGATTAATACTTGGGCTTCCTTGAAGCTACTATATTACTTGATAAGACCACGTACACTTGCATGTGCACTTGGGTACTGTCAAGTTTTTGGCACCATTGCCGGAGACTAGTTATTATGCAACTACCTTATTTTTAATTTTTCTATATTGAGTTGTAAACAATTTTTATTTAATTTTTGTTATTTCTATTTTTCTCATAATATTCGCGAGTAGTCAGCCTGGGATAGATGGTTTTTGAGTGATGGGAATTCTTGTTGTTTTTGTGGAGGACACCACCTTGTGGTTTATTGTCCAGATTTTTATGAAAGTGCATGGACGAAACCTTCACATTATGATGCAGATAATTCGAGAAAGTCTGAGTACTTAAAAATGAATATTATAGAAATTATTATGGAGCTACTGCCACTATGTCTACATTGGCTAAGCAAAGAAATATATGAGGAGGACATTAGCCAATGTGTGGAGCAAACAACATAATCATAGCCTCTTGATTGTGATCTTAATCTTGAGACTAAAAGTGGGAAGGTGAATAAAAGTGAAGGTGTTGTGGATTGTGTAAATTTTGAAGTAGGATTAGTTGGGCCACAGTCGAAACACTTTTCTACATTATGTTTAGATGATGTCTTTTCTGTGAAATTATTTAAAATAGTAAAAGAGTGTGAAGATGATGAACAAGAATCCTATATTCTTAATTTTACACCTGACAAGCAACATAAAAACACACCTCACTTTAAGGCCGAGTGGTTGACCATGAATATTTTATTAGTCGGTTCCTTAATCTTTGTTCCACCTATATATGAGCGAGGCAAGAGAATGGATGCGATGTTGGGGGTGAAATTCATATCCCCAAGGTGGAGGAAAAAGTTGATTGGGTCTTGCTGCGACACTAAATTAGGTGCTTCTTGGGAGGCGACCCAAGCTAAGGTATGTTTTCTTTTTAGTTTCAGTTTTTATTTCATATATTAAGTAGATTTTTATTTTGGTTGAGTCACAGGTTAATGGGAAGTCTGAGTACTATAAACTTTAACTTGGAGCATGGCAAAGAATAAGTGTGGGGTTCCTATGGATCCCTCTTTGTATAAAGATGCATCTAGCTAGGCCTAAAGGCCTCAGGGAGTATTTTTATCTTTTTACTTTTAAATCCACTTCAGGGACAAAGTAGATTTTTAAGTATGGGGTAGGGAAAATCCCCAAAAAACTTCGACTCAATTTAAAAAATTTTAGGATAGGAATAAGTGAGGTATTCTTGTTTGTGCTATTTTTGATTACATGATGCAAGTGGGTTTATTGGCAAAAGCATGTTGATTGAGTGAATCGCTATTTTTTAAGACTCTTAGGCTCATGTTTTTGACTCTCTTTCTTTTTTTTTTTGGCTTAATTTTGAATTTATGCTATTGTTTGTTTGAGAGTCTATGATGATCCTCTTAAGTTGAGCATGTGCCATATGCGTTTGAGTATTTTCGTGTATTCTTTGTAGCATGTGATGTCTAGAACTTTCCCGGTGTGTGTGTGAAATGAACTAAAGAATGGGAGTTTAGGAGATGATATAGTCATTTCTTAGATAGCCTTGTTCTATACCTTCTATTTGTCCTACCCATTGTTCATTATCCTAGTTAACCCTCATTGAGCATTTAGCTTTTTCTTTGGTAACCTCATAAGTAGCATAATCCCTTCTTTGATAGACTATAATTTGATCCAAAAAGCCCCTAAGTGCTTTAATAAAAAATTAAAATAGTAAGGAGTTTGAGAAATTAAAGAAAAAGGTGAAATTGATGCCCAAGGTAATTGTTATTGGTGTGTATAATTGATGTGTGGTGTATTGATGTGATATAAATGACGTTAGAAATATTTCCATAATTGTGAGAAAGGGAAAAAAATTAATTCTTGTGGTAGTAAACTATGTGTCCACCAAGTGTTTGTGAAAATGCTTAAAAGAGATGGGGAAAAAATAAAAGGTAGGGGTGGATAAAAATGTGAAATTTGGTTGTTGGAGAGTGTTTTTAAAGTTTAATGTAGAGTATTAAAACTCTTAGAGAGGTTAGTCACTTTTCCCTAATAGTTTCTACCCGTCCACTAGCCTACATTACAACCCAAAAATGTCCTAATTGATCCTAAACTTTACATTCTAATATTAGTGGAGTATGACACTAAGGGAAAGCCGAAACACTAAGGGAAAGCCTATGGTTTATTATGTGTAACTTGTGAATTCTTTGTGAGAGCGAGTGTAATTTGATTTACATACCCATTATTATAAATTACATTATTGTGAGTGATTATGGGTAACTCTCTTGTTGTAAGGGCACATGTTTGATGAATGTGGGTAATTTGTAAGATATCCTTGATTGAACAATAATCAAGATTTTGCCAACTAGGTGAGTCAATTCTTGAGGCTAGGTTATTTTGGAGTAGTGTTCTTGAGCTTTCAATTGTGTTGTAACATGATTAGTGTAGTAACTTGCATTCTGTGTAGTCATTGTAGTACTAGCTTAAGTGTCTTACATGTAGTATAAGTTTGGATTTTCCTCAACTCATGATACTTAGAGTTAAGAGTTGTTCGAGGACGAACAAGGCTTTAAGTGTGGGGTGGTGATGTTGGGTGTATTTGTACATTCTAAAGTTTTTATTCTAAATTAATTAGCCTTGTTTTGAGGATGGTTGATGTGCTATATATGTTGATAACGATAGAAATAGGCATGTAAGTGTTCAAGTATATTTTTACAATGTTTAATGGTCTTTTCACATGAGTTTTGATTCAAATTGTTCATTTAGAGTTCAACCGAGAAAACTAGTGTGACCAGCTTGAGCTAGGTGTTTGTCTAGTCTATTGTATTTGGTTCTAATGTATTTAATGAGTTCCTAAGGTTATTATTTTTCATTTAAATGTGAAAAAACTTGGTTATAATGTCCAAGGGTCAATTGGATGAAGACAAGAGTAAAAATAATAAGCTTAAGCTTAGTGTGAACTTAGCTTATGCTTAGCTTGTATTTCTAGTTCACAGTCATGAATATTACATTGTTTTGAGCTCTAAATTTTTTTGGCTTATGCTATATTACACTTTTTGAATGGATTATGATGATATATTAAAAATATAAAAGCTTCAAATCAAGTGGAAACAACTCAAAAAGGCTCGGAATGGCTTAATGAAAGCACAATATACATCTTGGACTCAATTTGGAGACCTGGAATGTCCAGGATGGGTGTGGGCGTGTGGAAGAATCTCTGGGCACGTTCTACATATCACAATACTCAAAAGGCATCCAAAATAGTGTACCCTAGCGATGAGGCTGCGTTGCGACCCCTACTTAAATCAAATGGCCCTCGCGACGTGACCATATTTCAAAGACGGGCAAATGTGCAGATTTGTATCCTACATGGCTTGGGACTTTTTCTTTACCATAAATACAACTTTGTACTCATTATGATAAACTTTTGGACATCTTGGACTAGTTGTGGGGCTGCTCAAAACTTCTTTTAGGGTGTATATCTCTTTACTTTAGTTTCTTTCTTGGTTTGTATCATGAATCCAAGGGATTGGATAATGAATAGTTCTATTGAAGGCTAAAACTCCTAGCTGGGGTTAAGGCCACGTTCATGTTTACTTTTGTTTTGAATTAAGTTTGTTAATTTACTCATCATTGTTGGTTGTTTGTTTATTCTCGTTTTAACTATTTTAAGGATTCATGGCCCTTAGAATACATCAATTGTCAACCTTGTGTACTCGGGAGAGGGAATAAGGAGATAGAACATGGGAATAAGCAAAGTGTGGTTCTTGTTTCTTTATAAAATAAGAGACTTGAATTAGTATCTAGGACAGGGATGTATTTAGATGCCTTACTTGATTTATATGTAGGATGACATTTGAAAAGAACTTAAGTGAACTATTACATCCCCGCTCAACGATGTAGTTGTAAGGTTCAACTTAGGTAAATGATTAGAGGTTGGGAAACTGTAATCGTGCAATTAACCCTACGAATCAACAACCAAGATAAGCAAGTTAATGAATAAAGTTCAATAACATAGTAGGATTGTTCGTAAGCCTTAACCCTGGGCTTCTATCCTTGATTGTCCAAAGGCATTATTTTTCCGCATTAGTTTAGTTTCTTCTTAGTTTATTTTTAATTCTAAAATTCTATTTACTACTCTCCTCAATTGGTTGAACTAGAATTAGATAGGCGGCGAATGCAGTCCCTGAGAGATTGATACTTAGGCTTCCTTGAAACCACTATATTACTTGATAATACCACGTACACTTGTGTGTGTGCTTGGGCGCTGTCAAGTTTTTGGTGCAATTTCCTGAAACTTGTAATTAGGTAACTATCCTATTTTTAGTTTTTCTATATTGAGTTTAAATGATTTTTGTGTAATTTATTTTTATTTTCTTTTATTTCTATTTGTCTCACACTCTTCTTGAGATGTCAGCTAGGGATAGATGGTTTTCAAGTGATGGAAATTCTTTTATTTTTGTTTAGGAGATCACCTTGTGGCTTATTGTCCAGATTTTTATGAAAGTGCATGGATGGAACCTTCACAATATGATACGGGTAATTCAAGGAAGTCTGAGTACTCGAAAACTGATATTATGGAAATTATTATGGAGCCACTGCCACTATGTCTACAGTGGCTAAGCAAAGAAATATATGAGGAGGAAATTAGCCAATTTGTGGAGCAAATACAAGAATCAACGCCACTCAATTCTCATCTTTATTTTGAGATTGAAAGTGGGAAGGTGAATAAAAGTGAAGGTGTTTTGGATTGTGTAAATTTTGAAGTAGGATTGGTTGGGCCGCATTTGGAACACTTTTCTACATTATGTTTAGATGATGTATTGTCTGTGGAATCATTTAAAATAGTGGAACAGTGTGAAGATGAGGAACAAAAATCCTATATTCTTGATTTTACGCCTGACAAGCAACTTTAAAACATACCTCACTTTAAGGCCGAGTGGTTTACCATGAACATTTCATTACTCGATTCCTTAATATTTGTAATACCTCCATATGAGTGAGGCAAGAAGATGGATGTGATGTTGGGGGTGAAATTCATATCCTCAAGGTGGAGGAAAAAGTTGATTGGGACGTGCCGCTACACTAAATTAGGCACTTCTTGGGAGGAAACCCAAGATAAAGTATGTTTTCTTTTTAGTTTTAGTTTTCAGTTTTTATTTCACGTAGTTTTTGTTATTGGTTGAGTCACAGGTTAATGGGAAGTCTAAGTACCATATACTTGAGCTTGGAGCAAGGCAAAGAATGAGTGTAGGATTCCAATTGATCCTCTCTTTGTGTGAAGATGCATCTAGCTAGGCCTAGAGGCCTCAGGGAGTATTTCTATCTTTTATCTTTTAAATTCTCTTTGGGGACAAAGTAGATTTTTAAGTGAGGGGTGGGGAAAATCCCAAAAAACATTTAGGTCAATTTAAAAAATTTTAGGAAAGGAATAAGTGAGATATTCTTGTTGGTGCTATTTTTGATTACTTGATGCAAGTTGATTTATTGGTAAGATCATGTTGATTGAGTGAATTTCTATTATTTAAGACTCTTAGGCTCATGTTTAGCCTCTTTTTTTTGGGCATAATTTTGAATTTATGCTATTATTTTGTTGAGAGTCTATGATGATCCTCTTGAGTTGAGCATGTTCCATGTGCATGTGAGAATTTTTTTAAATTCCTTATTGCATGTGATGTCTAAAACTTGCCCGGTGTGTGTGTGAAATGAACTAAAGCATGGGAGTTTAGGAGATGATATGGACATTTCTTAGATTGCCTTGTTCTATAGCTTCTATTTGTCCTACCCATTGTGCATTATCCTAGTTAAACCTCATTGAGCCTTTAGTTTGTTCTTTGGTAACCTCATAAGTAGCCTAATCTCTTATTTGATAGACTATAATTTGATCCAAAAAGCCCCTAAGTGCTTTAGTAAAAAATTGAAATAGTAAGGAGTTTGAAAAATTAAAGAAAAAGGTGAAATTGATGCCCAAGGTAATAGTTATTGGTGTTTATAATTGATGTGTGGTGGATTGATGTGATATAAATGATGTTAAAAATATTTATAGAATTTTAAAAAAGAGAAAAAAATTAATTCTTGCGGTAGTAAACTATGCGTCCACAAAGTGTTTGTGAAAATGCTTAAAAGAGATGGGGCAAAAATAAAAGGTAGGGGTAGATTAAAATGTGAAATTTGGTTGTTGGAGAGTGTTTTTATAGTTTAATGTAGTTTATTAAAATGCTTAGAGAGGTTAGTCACTATTCCCAAATAGTTCCTACCCGTCACCTAGCCTACATTACAACCTGAAAAAGCCCTAATTGATCCTAAACATTACATTCTAATATTAGTGGAGTATGACACTAAGGGAAAACCTATGGTTAATTATGTGTAACATGTGAATTCTTTGTAAGCGTGAGTGTAATATTGATTCATATACCCATTGTGAGTGATTATTGGTAACTCTCTTGTTGTGAGGGCACAAGTTTGATGAATGTGGGTGATTTGTATGATATCCGTGGTTTAACAATAAGCATGAGTTTTCCAACTAGGTGAGTCAAGTCTTGAGGCTAGGTTGATGTGGAGTAATGTTCTTGAGCTTTTACTTGTGTTGTAACATGCTTAGTGTAGTAAATTGCATTCTGTATAGTCATTGTTGTACTAGATTGTGTGTCTTTCATGTAGTATAAGTGTGGAGTCTCCTCAGTTCATGATTCTTTGAGTTAAGAGTTGTTCGAGGACGATCAAGTCTTTAAGTATGGGGTGGTGATGTTGGGTGTATTTATACATTCTAGCGTTGCTATTCTAGCTTATTTAGCCCTATTTTGAGGATAATTCATGTACTATATGTGTTGATATTGATATAAATAAGCATCCAAGGGTCCAAGTATGTGTGTACAATGTTTAATGGTGTTTTCACATGAGTTTTGATTCAAATTGTTCATTTAGAGTTCAATCAAGAAAACTAGTGTGACCAATTTGAGATAGCTGTTTGTCTAGTGTATTGTGTTGGGTTATAATGTGTTTAATGATTTCCTAAGGTTTTTAGTGTGTATTTAAATGTGAAACAACTTGGTTATAATGTTCAAGGGTCAATTGGATCGAGACAAGAGTCAAAAACAATAAGCTTAAGCTTAGTGTGAATTTAGCCTATGCTTAGCTCGTATTTCTAGTTCACCGTCATGAATGTTTCATTTTTTTAGTTCTAAATTATTGTGTTTAATGATATATGATGCGTTTAATGATATATGATGCTTGGTGAATGGATTATGATGATTTATTAAAGTTATAAAAGCTTCAAATCAAGTGAAAACAACTTAAAAAGGTTCGTAACGGTTTAATGAAAGCATAATATACAACTTGGACTCAATTTAGACACCTGGAATTTCTAGGGAGAGTGGGGATGCATGGGAGGATTTATGGGAACGTGCTACGTATCAAAAAACCCAGAAGGCACCCAAAATAGCGTACACATCACAATGATGCCGTGTCGCGACCCCTACTTAAGTCAAATGGCCCTCGCGACGCGACCCTATTTCAAATAGGGGCAAAAGTACAGATTTGAATCCTACACGGCTTGGGACCTGTTCTTTACTATAAATACATCTTTGTACTTATTATTATTAACTTTTGGATGTCTTGGACTAGTTGTGGGGCTGCTCAAAACTTCTTTTAGGGTTTATATCTCTTTACTATAGTTTTTTTCATGGTTTGTATCATCAATCCAAGGGATTGGATGATGAATATTTCCATTGAAGGCTAAAACTCCTATACGGGGTAAAGGCCACGTTCATAATTACTTTTGTTTTGAATTAAGTTTGTTAATTTGCTCATCATTGTGGCTGTTTGTTTATTCTTGTTTTAACTATTTTAATGATTCATGGCCCTTGGAATACATCAATTGTCAACCTTGTGAACTCGGGAGAGGGAATAGCGAGATAGAACAAGGGAATTAGCAAATTGTGGTCCTTTTGTCTTTTTAAAATAAGAGACTTTAATTAGTATCTAGGACAGGGATGTACTTAGATACCTTACTTGGTTTATATGTAGGATGACATTTGTAAGGAACTTAAGTGAACTATTATATCCCCGCTCAACGATGTAGTTGTAAGGTTCAACTTAGGTAAAAGATTAGAGGTTTGGAAACCATAATCGTGCAATTAACCCTACGAATCAACAACCAATATAAGCAAGTTAATGAATGAAGTTCAATAACATAGTAGGATTATTCGTAAGCCTTAACCCTGGGCTTCTATTCTTGATTATCCAAAGTTATTATTTTTCCGTATTAGTTTAGTTTCTTCTTGGTTTATTTTTAATTCTAAGACTCTATTTACTACTCTCCTCAATTGGTTGAACTAGAATTAGATAGGCGGTGAACGCAAGTCCCTGAGAGATTGATACTTGGGCTTCCTTGAAGCCACTATATTACTTGATAAGACCATGTACACATACGTGTGTGCTTGGGCGTTATCAATGTATGAGGCTTGGTTCCAGTTTAAGAAGAAGTTGAGCATGGTAACCAATCATTGCATTTCTGGGATGAACTTGTTTTAGATATTTGAATAGCCCTAAACATTAGTTCCAAACCTATGGAAGACATAATCACTGGTAGATCTTTCATGTGATTATGTTGGAAAGTAAAATATGATATTATAGACTAGATTTCGCGCACCAATCGAGGGTGATATACTCGCGAGGAAGAGAGGGGTGCTAGCACTTATTCCATTGGGTCTTCTGGCGATAATTGAGTGGTTTATGATTTTGAGGTGCAAGAGATACGTAGCTTAGAACTGATATTGGGTTGCTGAAAACTAGTTTGCAATAGTGAATTTAGAGAAGGTGACTGTTGTGGGCATGTAGGGTAAGGTCTCTAAACTCTATGATTCTGATGTAGAGAAAGAGGTAAGTGTCTAGATCAAAATTGGCAGGTTTTCAAGCCAAAGGGAAAGGAAACCAAGGTTGAAACTATTATGAAGATAGATAAAGAGACCGTAGTAGAGAGTGTGCTAGTGACTGGAGAAGGAAGGATGGCTATAAGGAGAAGAGAGATTGGTATGTTCCACCGGGTAGTCGTGACACTGAATCGAGAATGGAGATGATGTTGTCCAAACTGGTGAAATGTCAAGAAAATTAGGAAACATACCTTAAGAAAATTAAGGCTGATATCTTAAGTCTAACCTAGAAGGTTGAGTCTTATGCAATTGCGATCAAGTAGTTAGAACAACAATTTAGGCTGATGTGTTCGTCTTTGAATCAGAGGCAGCCGAGTACCTTTTTAAGCAATTTGATTCAGAACCCTAAGAATAATGGTCATTATCTTGCTATAACCAATAGGAGTTGCAAGACTACTACCGATCCCCATTTTCCTACTATACTCACCTCATTGGAAAACTCATGTTCATTGCTTACTAAAGAACATCATACAAATCACCCACATTCATCAAACATGTACCCTCACAACAAGAGGGTTACCCATAATCACTCACAATAATGCAATTTATCACAATGAGTACAAGAATTGAGTTACGCTCACTCTCGTAAGGAATTCACAAGTTACACATAATGAACCATAGTCTTTCCCTTAGTGTAGTGCTCCATTAATATCAGAATGATGAACATAGGATCAAATAAGTCTTTTTTTAATTGTAATATAGGCTACGAGATGGGTAGGAACTAGTTTAGAATAGTGAATAACCTCTCTAAGCTCTTTAATACACTACATCAAACATTTAAAACCAATTTACAACAACCAAATTAAACTTTTTCCATCCACCCATCACCTTTACTTTGCCCCATCTCTTTTAAACATTTTCACAAACACATGGTAGACGTATTGTTTATTACCACATAAATTGATTTTATTCATTTTTCTAAATAATGGGAATATTTATAATGCTATTTCCATCACTCCCAACCAACTCACATCAAATATAACCACCAATAACTATTATCTTGGGGCATCAGTTTCACCTTTCTCCTATTTTTTGAATTTAACACTCCTTACTCAATTATTTTACAATCAAAGCACTTAGGAGATTTTTTGGATCAAAATAAGGTCCACCAATGAACGGGATTAGGCTACATATGAGGCTACCAAAGAAAATAAGCAAAAGTCTCAATGGGTTTTAACGAGGATTATGTACAAGGGTAGGTCAAAAAGAAGGTATAAAATAACACAATCAAAGAAATGCCTATATCATATCCTAAACTAACATTCTTTATTTAGCTTTATACACACACCGGGAAAGTTATAGACATTATACAAAACAAGGAATATAAAAATTCCTTACATCACACATGGCACATGCTTAGCTCAAATAGGATCATCATAGACTCCCAACCAAACAATAACATTAATTCAATGTTTAAGCCAAAAAGAATAAGAGTCATAAACATGAGCCTAGGTGTCTCAAAAGTAGCACTTTGCTCATTCAACATGCTTTCACAATTAAAACAGTTGCACCATGTAATAAAAAACATAGCACCAACAATAATATCTCACACAAAAAAATTTAAATTGAGCCAAAAATTAGGAATTTCCCAACCACCTAAAACTTAAAAATCAACTTTGTCCCTAGAGTGAACTTAAAAGTAAGAGATAGAAATACTCTGTGAGGCCTCTAGTCCTAGCTAGTAGAATCTCTTTCATGAAAAAAGATTCGGGGGACCCTACACTCAGTTTTTGCCATTCTCTTAGCTCAGGTTTCTAGTACTCAGACTTTCTAATAACCTTCCACTCAATCAAAAACAAAAAATTGCGTGAAATAAAAACTAAAAACTGAGAATAAAACATAACTAATAAACTTGGATTGCCTCCAAAGCAGCACCCGATTTAGTGTCGCGGCATGACCCAGCTTAACCCGACCAAATTCCTTCATCTTTTTGCTCTTCTTTAGGAGCTATTTCCTTTGTCATTTCTGATCTTTTGAGTTTGCACTCTCAAGGTCAACATCTCTCTTAATTTTAACCTTTATTATGTTGGGAAACAGTGGTATTGGAGGCTCAGGCTGCTTAATAAGTGTGTTAGAAGAGGTCTTTACCGGACTAACCGCCCCACACTTATCCCTTTCAACAACAGTAATCATGCATAAATCCTTATAGTATGATAGCGTGTTTAGCGGTTTTGAAACTATAAATACTACCCATTCATCCTCCAACCTTATTTTTAGCGTGCCCTCTCTTACATCAATTAAAGTTTTGCCCGTCACTAAAAATGGATGTCCAAGATGATTGGTACCTGTTCGTCTACCTAAAAATCTAAAACAATAAAGTTTGCAGGAATAATAAACTTACCAACCTTTATGAGTACATCCTCAATCACTCTTTTGGGATGGGCTATGGTCCTATTTTCCAGCTACAGTAGTACAGAGCTCAGTCTAGGCTTCCCCAAACCTAATGTTTTTAACAAATATAGGGGAATCAATTTAATACTTTCCCCTAAATCACTAAGTGCCTACATCACCTCACTATTTCCAATCTAAATAAGAAGAGTAAAATTACCTAGGTGCTTTAGATTTTACGGCATCTTTTGAGTGACTACCGAACTACACTCCTCAATGAGTGTTATTGCCTCCACATCCTACAATTTTACCTTAGTAGCAACCACATCCCTCAAGTGCTTAGCATACTTGGTCATACTTTCAAGCTAAGCCATCCCACGATGTGATTGAATTGGCTGGCTTTGCATTCAACCACCTTTTTTCTTCCCCCAACAGTGAATAGGGAAAAGTTTCAACCTCACATAATATGTATTCACCCTGTCGAAATGAATGTGTCAATAAGCTTAGTGAAATTCTACAAGTGGACTAGTGGATCTTTGTGTGAAAGCCCTGCAAAATATCCACTGCTGATTAGAAGCTTCACCATTTTGTGCTTTAACTTAAAATTCCCCCAGCAACCGATCTTTGAATTAGGGAAGTCAAGTTCATCGAAAGTGGGACTGCTACTTTCCTAACTATCCTTCGGGCTACTAGGTTTTCAGTCATAGGAGCAAGATTCTCTTGGTCTTCTTGGATTTATGAAATTTGGGGGAGAAAGGTTGCTCCTCTTCTTTGTTGATAAAAAAGTTGTCAGGGTTCGGATTTGGGTTTAACCAAGTCCAAATTCTTTGCCACTTTCCTAATTTTAAAACCTGTTTCCTGCAAAAACAAAAGCAAGACCAAGCATAAAAATACCAAATAAATCTAAAAGTAAAACTAAAACAAATAATTTCCAAAATACAAGTCCCCAGCAACAGCGCCAAAAACTTGACAGTGCCCAAGAGCACGCCCAAGTGTGTGTGGTCTACCAAGTAGAAAAGTAGGTTTAAATAAAGCTGAATGTCAATCCCACTTGGACTTGATTTAACAACAATTTAATTATAGTTTAACTTCGAGGATTAATTTGATGCAAAGGTGACCAAAAAGGAGTGTTTGTAACTTGTAGACTAAAGAAAAGTAAATAACGCGTAAAGTAAAGTCTTGGAACAATCAATAGAGTAAAGCCCGGGTTTAAAGTACTTTGAAAAATCACACTATGTTATTGAACTTCATTCGTTAACTTTCTTATCTTGGTTGTTGATATGTAGGGCTAATTGCATGATCGTAGTCTCTCAATCTCTCATCTTTTACCTAAAATGGACATTACAACTACATAATTGTGCGGGGATGTAATAATCCAATTAAGTTATTAAAGATATCATCCTACTTTTAAATCATGTAAGGCTCTTAAGTACATCCTTGTCCTAGGTGCTAAGTTTAATTTTTTTATTTTATAAAAGAATAAACACCCAAACTTTGTTAATTCCCATGTTCAATCTCCCTATTTTCTCTCCCGAGATCATGTGATTTGTGTGTTAATATGATATAAATGAGCATGTAAGTGTCTAAGTATGTATTTACAATATTCAACGTATTTTCCAAACAAGTTTGTACTTAATTGAGTCATTTAGAGTTCAACCCAGAAAATTAGTGTTATTAGCTTGAGCTAGGTGTGTGTCTAGTTGGTTTCGTTGGATTCTATTGTGTTTAAAAGGTTCCAAATGATTTTAATTTGTAATTATATGTGGAAAAACTATTTTTTAATGGGCAAAGTTCAATTTGATTAAGTCAAGAGTCAGAACATTAAGTTGAAGATCATGGAAATTAACTTTATTTTAGCTTTTGTTTTGATTAATCGTTGAGGATATTATGTTATTTTGATCTATAATATGTGGTGTATGATATTGTAGGAAGCTTTGTGAGCTGAATATGGTTATATATTGATGATAAAAAGGCTTGAAATTCATTGAAAATATGCTACAAAATGCAAGGTAATAAGAAGGGACATTCAACACTTAACCAAAATTTTAGAGGCTAATGCCAGTGAGCCAACGCGATAGCAACGTGATGTGTCAGTCCAGCAACGCTATGACCAATGCGTCGTGTTGATATGTCCAACACTCTATGCATCGCGCCGTGTTGCTGTGTCCATGCATGAGAAAAAAGTTCAATTCTTTGCCGACATGGATAGAGATTTTTGCACAGAAATAATATCACACATATCTCATGTGGGAATCTTTTGGGGAATCTTGTGGGAATATCTTAGAAAGTGTGTGATTTATTATAATCCTACAAATATTAGGATTATTATATACCCACTTTGTGGGAATCTTTAAAAGGGAAACGTCTTGGAGAATCAGTGGACACCTTGGACAATTTTGGTGGATTCGGTGGTGTCAGTTCATGGACAACATAGAGGAGGCTGCTACATGTAACATAGGTTTTTATTATTTTTTATATAGCTTTTAATTGTTCATAACATGTATTCAATTATTTGGATCGTAATTATGAATATTATTAGTTAAAAACCCTCTTTGTAGGGTTAAAGCCAAGAACATGAGTACTATTACTTTGGATTAAATTCATTTAATTTTTTAAATCATTATTGGTTGTTTGTTTATTCTTGATTTAATTATTTGATAGACTGATCTCCCGCAAAATACATTTATTGTCAACCTTTTGATCTCGAGTGAGGGAATATGGAGATAGAATATGGGAATAAATAAAGTATGGTTCTTATTTCTTTATAAAATAAGAAATTTGAATTAGTGTCTAGGACATAGATGTAATTATATTCCTTACTTGATTTACACGTAGGATGATAATTTTATAACACTTAATTGGCTTATTACATCTCCGATCAACGATGTAGTTGTAATGTCTAAATTAGGTAAAAAAATTGAGGTTGGGAGACCATGTTCATGCAATTAACCCTACAAATCAACAACCAAGATAAGTGAGCTAACGAATGAAGTTCAATAACATAGTATGATTGTTCAAAGTGCTTTAACCCTGGACTTTACTCCATCGATTTTTTCACGACTTTAATTTATGTATTATTTATTTTAGTTTTAATTTACAATTTCCAAACTCTCTATTTGGCTACTCTTGAACCGAATTAATCTAAATTGTGAAATAGAATTGAATCGTTATTTAACCAAGTCCTTGTGGGATTGATAGCTGGCTTTCATTAGGCCACTTTACTACTTGATTAGACCACGTACACTTGTGTGTGCGCTTGGGTGCTTTCAAGTTTTTTTTCCCAACATCACCTCCCCACACTTAAATCCTTGTTCATCCTCGAACAATTCTTTACAATAAGCATCATAAGTTGAGGAGACTCTACACTTCCTTTAAATGCAAGGAAGTCAAGCTAGTACTACAATGACTACAAAGAATGCAAGTTTCTACACTAAGCATGTTATAAACACAATTTAAAGATCAAGAACACTATTCTAAAAAATCCTAGCCTCAATAATTGACTCACCTAAGTGGCAAACTCATGCATATTTCTAAATTAAGGACGCCATACAAATCACCCACATTCATCAAAGATATGCCCTCACGATAAGAGAGTTACCCATAATCACTCACGATCATGTCATTTATAATATAATGGATACAAGAATCAAATTATGCTCACTCTTACAAGGAATTCACAAATTACACACAATAAACCATAGGCTTGCCCTTAGTGTAGTGCTCAACTAATATTAGAATGATGAACTTAGGATCAATTAGGCCTTTTTTGGATTGTAATGTAGTCTAAGGGATGGGTAGGAATTATTTAGGAATAGTGACTAACCTCTCTAAGCTCTTTAATACACTACATTATACATTTAAAACCAATCTCCAACAACCAAATTACACTTTTTCATCCACCCATCACCTTTATTTTGCCCCATCTCTTTTAAGCATTTTCACGAACACATGGTGGAAGTATTGTTTACTGCCACATGAATTATTTTTTTTCATTTTCAAAACCATGGTAATATTTTAAGCTCAATGTCTATCACACCCAACCACCACACATTAATTATCAACACCAATAACTATTACCTTAGGGCATCAATTTCATCTTTCTCCTCTTATTTCTTAACTCCTTACTCAATTAATTTTTCATTAAAGTGCCTAGGAGCTTTTTGGATCAAATAAAGGTTTATCAAAGAAGGGATTGGGCTACCAATGATGCTATCAAAGAAAAATTTAAAGGCTCAAAGTGGTTAACTAGGATTATAAATAAGGGTAGGTCAAAAAGAAAGTATAAAACAAGGCTATCAAAGAAATGCCTAAATCATCTCCTAAACCTACACTCTTTATTTTGCTTCACACACATACCGAGCAAGTTCTAGACATCACATGCAACAAGGAATATACAAGCACCTCTCATGCACATGGCACACGCTTGACTCTCATAGGATCATCACAGACTCCTCCCAACCACACAATAACATGAATTCAAATTTAAACCAAAAAGTACAAGAGTAAAAAAATTGAGCCTAAGAGTCTTAAAAGTAGCAATTAATTCAATTCAACATGCTTTTTACAAACAAAACACTTGCACCATGCAATCAACTATAGCACTAACAAGAATATCTTACTTATTCCTAACCTAAAAAAAATTCAAATTAAGCCCAAAATTGAGAAATTTCCTGCCCCACATTTAAAAATCTATTTTGTCCCAAAAGTGAACTTAAAAGTAAGATATAGAAATACTCCCTGAGGACTCTAGGCCTAGCTAGTATCATCTTAATATATCAAGGAGGTCAGTGGGACCCCACACTCAATCTTTGCCATGCTCCTTAGCTCAGTTTTTTGGTACTTAAACTTCCCATCAACCTGTGACTCAATCAAAAACAAAAACTAAGTGAAATAAAAACTAAAAAATAAAAAAATAAAACATACCTACTTAACTTGGGTTGTATCCTAAGAAGATCCTATTTTAGTATCGCAGTACGACCCAGCTCAACTCAACCATATTCCCTCCTTTTCTTTCTCACACTTGGCCTCCATCTTCTTATTCTCTTAACCCCTCCTGGGTGCAAATTTTCAAGAGAAACAGGTAGTCCAAAGAGGACTTTGGTGGACTAACCATACCACACTTATCACCTTCAATAACTTTGATTATACATATATATTTATAGTGGAAAGTTATTATGGGTGCTTTGTAAACATCAAATACCACCTCTTTATCCTCTATCCTTATTTTGAGCGTGCCTTCTCTAACATCAATTAATGCTCCTTCGGTTGCTAAGAATGAACATCCTAAAATGATTGGTACCTGTTCGTCTACCTCAGAATCAAGAATAATAAAGTCAGCCAGAATAATGAATTTACCAACCTTTATAAGGACGTCTTTTATTAGTCCTTTTAAAAATGCCATTGATTCGTCTGCAAGCTGCAAAACCACAGTGGTCGATCTAGGCTTTCCTAAGCCCAATGTTTCAAACAGAGTTAAGGGCATCATATTTATGCTCGCCCCTAAGTCACTCAGTACGTGGACCACTTTACTCCTAATTTGGATAGGGAGAGTAAACTTTCCTGGATCTCTAAATTTTCTAGGGATTTTCTATGTCATTACAGTGTTACACTCTTCAGTGAGTATTATCGCTCCCACATCCTAAAATTTCACCTTATTAGCAACCACATCCCTCAAGTACTTTGCATACTTAGGCATACCTACCAAAATATCTAACAAAGGTAAGTTAATGTGAAGTTCACTGAATGTATCAAAGGACTTCTTAAATATTGCATCCTCTTTCACATTAATTTGCCTTAGAGGAAAGGGTAGTGGTAGAATCTGCTTCTTTTCTTCTGCAACAACTTTTTCTTTTGAGTACTCAGACTTCCTCCATTTCTCAGAAACATTGTTATTTACCTATTCAGTCACCACATCAGTATCTACCTCCTTAGTTGCCTTTGGAGGTTCTCCTTGAAGCTTTTTACTACTCCTTAAGGTGATTGCCATAACTTGTTTTGGATTTTTTATATCTGCTGGTAGACTATCTTGAGGCCTAGTATTCAATTCTTTTTGTAACTGACCCAACTGCAACTCTAAGCTTCTCTAGGATGCTTTCTGTTTGTCAATTCTACCTGTTGATTTTTCATATTTACAGTATTTATACCTGACCAGCTAAAATCTTCTTCATCATCTCTTCCATGTTGCTAATTTACTGGTTTCCTTGTGTCTTCAATTGCTGAATTTGTTGTTGTGTGTTCTATGGCTGAGTCTGCCACTTCATGTTGTAGGCATTACCATTATTTGGCATTTAAGCATTGCCCACGTATATTATTGATTCCATATTTGAAGCACACATGATTGCCAAATGGCCACTATTTCTGCACACTTCACACCAACCTACAACTTTTTGGTTGGCATTGATTGTGGTTGCAGGTTGTGCTGCTCCCAATTTCATGCTACTAAACTGATTATTTATCAAATTTTGTAATGTAGAAACCTGAGTTGATAAGGCTATCAATTGGTCCACCTCCAATACACTTGTAATTCTTTTTGTCGCACTTCTAGAATCTGAATGCTACTCTGTATTTCCTTGTGCTATGCGGTTTAACATTGTGTACAGCGAATCATAAGTCAATTCCAGCGCTTAACCACCTACGGACGAATCTAGCAGAATCTTTGTATTGTGATCAAGTGCTTCTACAGAAGTATGATCAAGTACCTCATTAGACTGTTGGTGATGTGTACAGTCCTGAAGAAGAGCCTTGAAGCATTCCCAAGTGTGACATAGATTTTCATTAGGCTTCTATTTTAAGCTCACTATCTCACGATGAAGTCTCACATTCTTTCCTAATTGAAAAAATATGATGAGGAACTTTCTTGCTAACCTATCCCATGATGTGATTTAATTGGCCGGCTCCATATTCAACCTTCTTCTTGCCTCTCCCAACAGTGAAAGGGGAAAAAGTGTCAGCTTTACATAGTTTGTATTCACACTAGTCGGAATAAATGTATCACTAAGCTCATTAAAATTCTGCAAGTGAACTTGTGGATCCTCATGCAAAAGCCCTACAAATTGTCCACTTATGCTTAGAAGTTGCACCATGTTGTGCTTTAACTCGAAATTCCCCCCAGCAGTCGATCTTTGAATTGGGGAAGACAAGTTAGGCAGAAGTGGGACTGCTACTTCCTTAACTATCCTGCATGCTTGTTGTTCTACGCTACTATAGCAGGATTCTTTTGGTCTTCAAAAATTTAAGGAATTTAGGGGAGAAGGATTGTTTCTCTCCTTCGTTGATGGTAAAGTTTCTCAGGTTCTGGGTTTGGTTCAACCAAGTCCTAATCTCTTGCCAGCTTTTGCAAATTATTTCTTGCAAAACCATAACTAAGAAAAAGTGTAAAAACACCAAATAAATCTAAAAGTAAAACTAAAATAAACAATTGACAAATAACAAGTCCCCGGAAACGGGGCAAAAAATTGGATAGTGCACACACAAGTGTACATGCTCAAATCAAGTAGTAAAATGGCCTAATAAAAGCCAAGTATCGATCCCACAAGGACTTGGTTAAACAATGATTCAATTCTAATTCATAGTTTAGATTAATTCAATTCAAGAGTAACCAAATAGAGAGTTTGGAAATTGTAAATTAAAACTAAAATAAATAATGCATAAATTAAAGTCATGAAACAATGAAGGGAGTAAAGCCCAGGGTTAAAGCACTTTGACCAATCATAGTGTGTTATTAAATTTCATTCGTTAGCTCGCTTATCTTGGTTGTTTATTCGTAGGGTTAATTACATGATCATGGTTTCCCAACCTATAATCTTTTACCTAATTTCGATACAACTACATCATTTAGTGGGGATATAATAAGCCAATTAAGTGTTTTAAAGCTATCATCCTACGTGTGAATCAAGTAAGGCATCTAAGTACATCCCTGTCCTAGACACTAATTCAAATTTCTTATTTAATAAAGGAATAAGAACTATACATGGTTTATTCCTATGTTCTATCTCCCTATTCCCTCTCCCGAGATTGAAAGATCGATAACAAATATATTTTTGGGTGATTAATCCATCAAATAATTAAATTAAGAATAAACAAACAACCAATAATGATAAGCAAAATTAAATGAATTTAATCTAAAACAATAGTACTAATATTCTTAGCTTTAACCCTGGAAAGAGGGTTTTTAGCCGATAATATTCATAATAACGATTCAAATAATTTCATACATATTATGAAAAATTAAAAGCTAAATAATTAATAATAAAAACCTAATTTACGTGTAGCAGTATCCTCTATGTTGTCCATGATCCGATACCACCAAATTCACCAAAATTATCCCAGGTGTCCACTGATTATCAAAGTCGTTTCCCTTTTAAAGATTCCCATAAAGTGGGTATACAATAATCTTAATATTTGTAGGATTAGAATAAATCACATACTTTCCAAGATATTCCCACAAGATTCCCCAAATTATGTTATTTCTGTGCAAAAATCTCTATCTGTGTCGGCAAAGAATTGAAATTTTTTCTCATGCATGAACACAGAGATGCGGTGTGATACATAGTACTTGGACACATCAACTCGGCGCATTGGTCATTGGAATTAGCCTCCAAAATTCTGGTTAAGTGTTGAACGTCCCTCCTTATTCCCATGCCTTTTGTAGTGTATTTTCAATGAATTTCAAGCCTTTTTATCATCAATATATCATCATATTCATCTCAAAAATCTTCCTACAATATCACACACCACATATTAGAGATCAAAACAACACAATATCCTCAACAATGAATCAGAACAAGATCTAAAAGAAAGTTAATTTCCATAATCTTTAACTTAAAGTTCCGACTCTTGATTTAATCAAATAGAACTTTGCCCATTACAAATAAGTTGTTCCACATTTAATTACATATTAAAAATATTTAAAACCTTTAAAACACAATAGATCCAACGAAACCAACTAGACACATACCTAGCTCAAGCTAGTAATACTAGTTTTCGAGGTTGAACTCTAAATGACTCAATTAAGTACAAATTTGTTTGGAAGACACTTTGAACATTGTAAATACATACCAGGATACTTACATGTTCATTTATATCATATTAACATACAAATAACATGAATTATCCTCAAAACAAGGCTAAATAGGCTAGAGTAGTCACACTAGAATGCATAAATAGACCCAACATCAGATCACGAGGTGGATAATATATGAATCTTACGGGTGATCAATCCATACAATAATTAAAACAAGAATAAGCAAACAACCAATAATGATAAGAAAATTAAATGAAATTAATCCAAAATAAGAGTACTCATGTTCTTGACTTTAACCCCGGAAAAAGAGGGTTTAGCCGATAATATTCATACTCACGATCCAAATAAATTAATACATATTATGAATAATTAAAAGCTAAATAATAAAACTTAATTATACATGTAGAAGCCTCCTCCTTTGTCTCCAAATACGTTCCAGGTGTCCCCAAATTCTCTCCCAAAATAATGTCCAAGCCAGTGTATATATATTATATTATTCCTAATTAATGTGAGATTAAGGAAATTATAACAAAGCTTTCCAAGATTCCATAAAGATTCCCCAAATATCCTCAAAATGTGTTCCATGAAATTATACTCAAAATAGGACATCCCAATTGTGTCGGCAAAGACTTACAATTTTGGTTATTCATAGATCAAGCAACGCGACGCCTTGGTTGTAGCTTCAATAGGAACAACGTGATGCGACTCCCATAGAGTTGGTCACCCTAACTCTATGCGTTAAGATCGTGTTGGCTCACTGGAACTTACGTCCAAAATTTATTCTACGTGTTGTACGTCCTATTCTTTGCCCATGCCTTTTGTATTGTATTTCTAATGAATTTTCAGCCTTTTTGTCATCACATATCACCATATTCAGCTCACAAAACTTCCTACATCATCACACACCACAAATTAGATATCATAAAAATACAATATCCTCAACGACGAATCAAAACATAAGCTAAGATAAGGTTAATTCGCAGTGATCTTAACTTATTATTTCAACTTTAGACTTAATCAAATTAAACTCTGCACATTCCTAACAAGTTATTTCACATATAATTACACCATTAAAAATTTTGAAACCTTTTAAACACAATAGAATCCAACAAAACCAACTAGACACATAACAAGCTCAAGCTAGTAACACTAGTATTTTAGGTTGAACTCTAAATGACTCAATTAAGTACAAACTTTTTTGGAAAACACATTGAACATTGTAATCACGCACTCGGACACTTAGATGCTTATTTATATCATATTAAAATACAAAGAACACAAATTATCCTAAAAAAAGGGCTAAATAAGAAAGAATAGTAATGCTAGAATGCATAAATACACCCAACATCATAATGTGATAAGCTGAGATTGTGGCGGGTGTGTCTTCTAGGAGTACACAACCCCCAACACCACCACTGCTAGTTGTTATACCCTTAAATAGGGGAGAGCATAAAACAAATTCCTAGTGTATCCCAGGTATTTCCTAATTCCCTTGTTTTGTATTATTGTCATACACTAGGGATAATGATTAGCGTTTTAGTTGGTGAAGGGGTATAACATAACTGTCGTGGATTTTTTTACCGTACTTCTTTTCCTATCTATTATGGTATTATTTTAGAATCAACATGTCAAGAAAATATTATGTCGTATTGTATTTTATTTCGTATTGTGTTGTGTTTTTTTTAAATAGGAGAAAAATGAGTATCTAAGGCAGTTGATGTATTTTGGTTTGATTTTTAAAAAAAATGATACCCCTCCAAAAAAATTTATTTTAGAACTGTGTGGTGTCTATATGGTCAATGAGAATCTCGTTATGGCATAAGAATTAGGGACATAATAATAATAGCTAACATTAGCATGAATCGAATAGGTAGTAGTTTTTTATGCAACCCTATGCCATGTGTGTGTGAGATACTTACTTTGTTCCCTTTGTGTGTTAGATCCAAAACTTTCCTGGTTAGTCTTACCTAGGTTGTAGAATAATTGGTTAGGAAAGTATCGTAGGCCGTTCTTGAAATGAATCTACTTTTAGCCTAAGAAACCTTCTAAATGTGAATAAGTGTCCCTTAATCCCTAGTTTGAGTCTGTATAGACTATTTTTCTTGTTTTACCTTCCCATTTTTATTACAATAGATCTTTTTTGGCCCTGGTCCCCCTTGAAAATTGAGCAACTCAACTCAATAAAATTTATTAAATTAAGGGTATCTATCATAGGGGTGTATAATTGATGTTGGATGTATTTATTAATTTAGGGTCACTATTCTAGTATTTTTAGCCTTGTTTTGAGGATGATTCATGTGCTATATGGGTTGATAATGAGATAAATATTTATCAAGGTGTTAAAGCATGTTTTTATTATGTTTAAAGTGAGTTCCAAACAAGTTTGTATCTAAAAGATTCATTTAGAGTTCAACCCAAAAAACTAGCGTTACTAGCTTGAGCTAGGTGTTTGTCTAGTCTATTGTGTTGGGTTATAATGTGTTTAGTGAGTTCATAAGGTTTATATTATGTATTTATATTTGAAAAAAAATTTTGATAATTGTCAAGGGTCAATTGGATCAATCCAAGGGTCAAAACAATGAGTTAAAGATCAAAGTAAAATTAGCCTATGCTTAGCTCGTGTTTCTAGTTCGTCGTGTTGGATGTAGTGTTTTTTTGAGCTTTAAATTATTATGCTTAATGATATAGGATGCTTAATGAATTGATTATGATAATATGAAGGATATAAAAGCTTCAAATCAAGTGGTAACAACTCAAAAAGGCTCGGAATGGCTCAACGAAGGCACAATACGCAGATTGACATACTTTTAGACCCCTGTAATATGTTGTATGCGTGTCGTGTTATTTATTGGCAAATAGATATGTTAAAAACATCAATGGATTCATAATATTCCAAATATTGTAACCAATAGGTGCGTGGTGGTCCTAACCCCGATTTGGAGGCGAAGCAGGCTCATTTCAGTGCCCTTTTTTCCTTAGAAAAATTCTGAACAACAAATTCCAGAGAGGTAGGGAAATTTGGAGGAAAAACCTTTCCTAGAGTGGGGCTCAACCTAGGGAGATGTCTCACCCACTTCTGGACTTAATAACTAAAGGTTTTCAATTCCAACACGGATTGGTCTTACTCTTATGCTATAAATATATGTTATATCACGTTTTTACATACTTTTTGACAACTTTTGGACATCTTGGAGCATTGGAGGCTATCACAAATTCTCTTTAGTATTTTATTATCTTAAATTTAGTTTCTTTCATGGTTTGTATCATCAATCTAATGGATTGGATGATGAATATTTCCATTAAAGGCTAAAACTCCTATCTGGGGTTAAGGCCACGATTGTGATTACTTTCATTTTGAATTAAGTTTGTTGATTTTCTTATCATTATTGTTTGCTTGTTTATTCTTTTCTTAACTATTTTAAGGATTATCCACTCTTAGAATAAATAAATTTTTAACCTTGTGAACTCGAGAGAGGGAATAGAGAGATAGAACATGGGAATAAGCAAAGTATGGTTCTTGATTCTTTTTAAAATAAGAAACTTGAATTAGTATCTAGGACAGGGATGCACGTAGATGCCTTACTTGATTCATATGTGAGATGATATTTGTAAAGAACTTAAGTAAACTGTTACATCCCCGCTCAACGATGTAGTTGTAAGGTTCAACTTAGGTAAAGGATTATAGATTGGGAAACCATAATTGGACAATTAACCCTACAAATCAAAAACCAATAAAAATAATTTAACAAATGTAGTTCAATAACGTAGTAAGATTGATCGTTATCCTTAACCCTGGATCTCTATCCTTAGATTGTCCAAAGTTATTTACTTTTCCGCATTTCTTTAGTTTATTTTTTAGTTTAAATTCTAAAACTCTATTTGCTACTTTCCTCAATTGGTTAAACTAGAATTAGATAGGAAACGAATGTAAGCCCTTGAGAGATCGATACTTGGGCTTTCTTGAAGCCACTTTACTACTTGATAAGACCACGTACTCTTGCATGTGCACTTGAAAGCTATCAATAATTAAGTAGGTATGAAGGCTAAATAAGATAAAATAATGTAGGGTTGGGTGTGGTAGAAAAAGCAGAAAAATTTTAAAAAAAGAAAAAAGAAAAGAAAAATTTTAAAAAAAAAAAGAAAAAGAAAGAATAAAACAAACAACACCTAACCTAAATGAGTTGTAAAATAATAAAAAGGGAGAAATAAGGGTGGAATAAAAGTAAATTGGTTGATAAGTAGACCCCAAACGTAACTGTAGTTCTAGGAAGTTTTAGTCACTTAATTCTCATATGTAACATACCATCCCCAAACCTATATTACAAGGTGAGTAAAATACTATAATGATCCTAACCCGACTGTCTGGAAGCTAAGGTAAAGAAAATTAGCACAAACATATGGTATTCTGTGCACATTATTGTAACTTATTTGTGAGTGTGAGTTTCTCATGGTCATCCTTCGATTAATATGCATGATTCTATTAAGTTAATAGGTCTTCTTTATTATAAGGGTACAAGGGTTGTATTGCTAGCTGCTTATTTATTCAGGTAGAATAGCTTGTAAATATTCATAATTTTTTGTGACTAATGTAGAGTCATATCTTAACTCCCTTGTGTCATATTATTGTGCTTTATTGATACACATAGTTGGTTTTGAAGTGTTAAAATTGGAAGGGGTAATGTTCTTGAGCTTAAAATTGATGACTTATTATCGTAGATATCTTATGTTTCTCCTGATTAAGTGTCATTGTGATATTTATTGTATTTTTGTTTCCCGAGGACATAGAAACATTCTGAGTTGAGGGTGTTGATATGCTATGGTTGCATAGCACTTTCGACTTGTAAAATTATAAAAAAGAAATACAGTTACTTAGGTTGTTTTATTTGATATGATGTGTTTTTGTTTTGTTTTATAGGAAACTAGGTTCTGAGATCTAAACAGGAGGAAAGAAGTGAAAACTTGAATTTTGGACCACCTACGGCCCATAGGTACTACCTACATGGGTAGGTTCCATAACAAGTGTTAGAGAGCTGAGAAATAGAGATTTAAACTCTGAAAAAATAGACCCTGTTACCTATGATGGGAACCTACGGGTCGTACGTGCCATCTACGTTCCATAGGTTCTAGTACAAGTTCAATAGGATGAAGTTTCAGAGACCTTGCAGAAATTTTGGGAGTTTGGCACCTACGTGGGGCTAACTATGGCTCATAGGTGCCACCTATAGCCCATAAGTGGCTCTATAGGTGGCCACTGACTCCAGTTTTTGTCTTTTATTTTGGATATGTTTCCTAGAGTTTCCATGTAATCTATAGATACCTTTTTGACATTATTAGTAAGTTTACATGCTCTTATCATTCACAAATATATATCTAATTTTGAGATTAGCTTTTGATCTTGGGATTGTTGTGTTTTTTATTTTAGTTGATTTATTAATTTAAGACTTTGGGTTTTCATCATAAAGTATTGTGAGATTGATTTAATACTTTCAATTATGAATTCCATAGATTGTTTTAGAACGACGAGTGGCTAAATTCCCTTAGCTAAGGTTGTGGGAACCGTGCTAGGATAACTAAGTAGGGGAAGTGTGCAATTATTCTAAATCATTGTTTCCACATGTATTGTGGTTTTTTCAATCTTATTGATTTCTTAAAGGTTACAAATGTTAGGATCCTAGCTGTATTAAATATGAACCCGTGAAGAAGGTTAAGATTGGAAAAAAGAGATCACAACAGTAATGTAAAGTTCATTATTGATATAAGCTAATTATTTTCATCTACTCATCTAATCAGCCTAAGATCGAGATGAGATATTTGAACTAGTTTTCAAGACAAGGGTTAGTAATGTGACACTCTAACACTGAGAAAAGATGAGTTAGATTCACCAAAGTATGTCGAGAGGTTGTTGGTGATACATGACTTGTTAGAGTCTGTATGTATAGCAGTGTGATAGTTGAATTGATCATGATAAGCCTACAAAGTTAAAAGCCAAGGGGAACACAAGGCTAGTGTTTATTTTTGATTGGTTACAACCAAAAGAATTTGAGTTTTGTTACTTTCTTATTGATCAAAAAATCCCACCATTTACTTTTCTTCACCACCCGACTATTTCAGCAAATTTAAGAAATAGTTCTATGTATTCCCTGTGGTTTGACCCCAACCTAGTTGTGTTACTATCTTTTAACGACCTCGTGCTACTTCTAAGGAGGTATACTTTTGGATAAACTCAATCAGCCATAGGATTTGGGGACAATTCAAGCTCTAGTAGAGTTTATGATCACTTCAGTTTTTTTAGATTTAGCATCAGGGATCATGAACCTTTTTTCAGATACCTCACAATTAGGGATGGCATCTAGTTAGTAGAGTAGTTTTTAGGATGGAGTTAGATTTGTTGTTGTTTGGTAGGGTTCTTTATTGATTTCAGAGTATGAGATTAGATTTCTTTAGTGGGCCAAGAATATTCCTATGTTATATCCTTTAAAGTATGATATGGTGCATAGATTTATGAAAGGATTAGCATTGGCACTCTAATTAACATTGGAGCATTAGCAACTGGGTCTTCTCTCTTTTAGGTTGTTGGCTATATGGGGGCTGCAATGAGGGCATGTCTATAGACTTATAGAGGTGGAGGTATAAGGCCAGGTCATTAGTACAGTGTTATTGTTATTCTATATGGAAGTGTGGATTCTCTCGATAAAGGTTAGCTTTACTTGTAGACTATAAGTTCTATGCAAGTAGCATTTCAAACTATGGGCGGCTCTTAAATCAGTTGTGGTGATCATAATGAGCAGAGTTCTCACCGATTCTTATGGAGTAATTAGAAAGGATCTTCAGTCCATAATATTTTGGATTAGAGAGTGTAGAACCTCAAAGTATTCTAAGAGCTTATTTTGGTTGTGGTGAGATCGGACATTCATATAGAAAGTGCCCCATACGTGAGTTGGTAGTTCAAATAGAGTGCATATGTTCCCCACCAGCCTAGATCTCCTGAGGTATGTTATTATTGTGGGGAGAATAGTCATTTTAGTAGGGAGTGCCCTTAGTACCACTTGATCATCCACTTGGGGTTAGCTCGTATTTCTCGGTAAGTTAGGGTTTTAGGGGTTTGCTATGACTGTAGAGAGATTGGTCACTGGTCTAGAAAGTGTCCCTAATGTGGTATTATTAATAATTTATCTCATTTAGATCAGTCTCATAGTATTGTGGCACCTTCAGTTAGAGATAGTGCGCTTAGCATCTTTGTTGATGATTCAGTCGGTCAGTCTGAGTTTGGACTCGTTCAGATTTATTCTCTCCAATACTCATCAGACATGTGACTCCAAATTTCATCATGATAAGTGTGCTTTTATTTCCTTCTTTTACTTTTCCATTGGTATGTATTGGGTTCTGTTACCCATCAATGATTTATGCCTTGGTAGATTAATATCGATTGTTATGTGCCTAGATATAGAGTTCAGGATGATATGAATACCCCATAGATTATTTATTTTAGTAATCGATAGAGTGGATAAGTATTGATATTTTCCTTATGGATGCAGCATTTAGGTTCAAGTCCCGTTTACCTTGGCATATTGGCTTTATTGTGGCCTTAGAGTGGTACTTTCTATTGATTTATGTTCTTGGTACCGCCTATTTCCTTATATTGGAATTGATATTTTTGTGGTTATTATTTCCATTATTTTTTGTTATTGATCCTCGCTTGGTGTATGACTAAATTGTTATTATATAGTTAGAATTTTATTCATCATGATTCTTATTTGTTGGCTTAGGAAACTCACTTGATTGGATGATTTCTCTTCTATAGCTAGGTGAGGTTGGTCATTTTCCTCTTTTGTTGGTTGTGCTAGATTGGTTGTGGAGTGGATTATGCTATTGAAGGTAAGTTGGCTTTCTATGGTTCTATTATGGTTTTAGAGTTGGAGATTGGGTTATGTCACTCGTTTTCAAGGTTGACCAGTTTGGGGTCCATTATTCCGATTTGGCTAGTCCATCACCCAATACAGGTTTTGATGTTATGTCGATAAGTTTTAAATTTATCTTTCTAGTTTGTTGGGTTCATCTCCTAGTGATGGTTTGCTCTTGGTATTGGTCTAGAGTTAGATACTCCGTTCTTGCCATGATGTGGTTCTTATCTAAGTAGAGTTTGAGAGTTTGAGACAGATGATCTTTCCTTTGACCGCTTCTTACAATAACAACAACAACATATCCAGTGTATCCCCACATAGTGGGATCTGGGGAAGGTAGAGTGTACGCAGACCATACCACTACCTTAGGTGAAGTAGAGAGGTAGTTTCTGATAGACCCCCGGCTTTGAACCAATAACAATACAACAAACACAAAACATAATATTTTCCCCTTTTCGATTCGAAGGATTGGAAAACATTATTTTTTAACTTTTTAAACTATTTCGAAACCTTAAAGAAAAGTTTGAAATAATTTAAGAAATTTAAGAGTCGACGCTTGATTTTTTGAGAAAATATCAAGAAAAACTAAAAATATTACTTAAAAGATTCATAACAGAAAAAACATTTTAAGTTCAGAAATTCCGAGTAAGTGGTTCTTATTAATACTCTTGAAAGATTGTTAAGGCACCAAGATTATCCGCTAACTTGAGGTTATCCAGACTATTTGAAAATAACTTTTTGACTAATTTTAAAATGGAAAGTTGATTTTTGAAAAGAAATCGATTAAGGAAAATTTTATTTTAAAGATTTGTGCAAAGCGAGTTTTGACTACTTCACTGAAATTTTAACTAAGTCTAAGTAAACTAAGAAAAAAACAACTAGCATATAAAGGAGAAAGGGGGAGAAAAAAAGATTTAGACCATTAGGCCCTCATTCAAATGAACCTCGCCTAATCTGATTGGCTTTTGGTGCACAACGTGTCCTAATCTAATCATTTGATCTTTTGCCTCACTTACACCTGTCCTAATCTAATCATTTGGGCTTTTGGCCCATAACCTTTCCTAGCATAGTTTTCGGACCTTGAAGGCCCAAAATCTACTTCATCTGTATTAAATTATAACTTTGGCTTCGAGACACAAATGAATGAACAAATAGATAAATAAATAAATAAATAAATAAAAAATAAGACAAAAATAAAAATCGAGACTTTTCAAGTCTCTTAGCGACCTCATCAATGTATTTTAGTCCATTTTCTATCTTCTTCCATCTTCTTGAACCCGCACACTATATAATTGAATTTGAGTTTAAACTTCAAACTTGACTCAAAGAGCTGGGCCCCATTGGTTAATTACAAAATGCAAGAGGAAAGGAGTCCATTTGGACGCCAAAATAGATTCATCCAAAGAAAAAGGTAAAAAAAAATAAGAATTAATAAGTGTTCTAAAATTCTAAACTTAATAGATAAATGATGAGATGGAAAAATAGTATTCTCAAGCATAAATAAATAGTATACTATGATATCAAAAACAAATCAAATTATCCAACGAAAAGGAAATTAACCTATTTTTTAAAAAATCTTACCAAAAATCGAGCCTAGTACAACATAATCAACTAATCCTATAAAAGAAGACATTGACCCACAAGTATAGTTGCTTAAAATTTGGACAAATACTTTCTATAGATTAATACATATTTGCACCAAATACTATGATATAATATAGTTTAAGACATGTTTTCATTAAATAAAGAAAATGGGACTGAGCATAAGATGAGAAAGTCTTTCTGTAACATCTCCAATATGAAATACAAGACATACTAATGCAACAACACTTTTTCAATACTAAATGAAGTCAACAAACAGATTTGAAAAATTCATGGTAGTATGGGGATAACAATGGGACGTCTAAATTCACAAAAATACTTCAAGAAATAAATCAATAAGCGAGGCAAAGCAAATAACACATATTAAGCGTGTTTGAGAAATTGTATTCCAAGACAAGATAGAAAAATGTTAAAAGATTAATTTTAAGAAAAAGTGTCCAATTATGCCAAATCCTATTTTAGTTCTACACCATTTCAACAAAATCTATAATACTAACAAATTTTCAATCTAAACAACAGAAAATCAAAGAAAATTTTGACCACGAAAATGAGTGAATCATGACTGCAGACATATATCAAAAGAATTAGCATTTCAGGGTGGCATATAATCATGGAGAAAAGTAAATCTTTAATCAAAAGAATCAAGGATCATATAAGGAGTTAGATCTTAAAAGTAGCACTTGAATTGCAATTTCTACATGCAAATAAGAAAACTGTCATATGTATGCCAAAATGGTCAACTTCAACCTTAAGTGGTGATTTTGCAAATCGCTAGGGCACAAACATGACACACTAAGATATGTCATTCAAAAAGAACACCAAATTTCTAGATATGGGTAACTCACTTCTTTAAATTGAAAATAATTTTACCGACCCTTAACAATAGTAACTATTCTTTTTCTACATAAAGGAAACAACTTTACATGCTAAAAGCAAACATATCCACCAATAAAGAATTTAAATAACGCATGAGTACGCATTTTAATCAATCAAAAGTCGAAACTTTACCGATCAAATTTATTAAGGCGAAACAAACAATAGTAACTATTCTATTCAACATAAAGGAAAAAACTTTACATGCTAAAGACGATCGTATCCACCAACAATGAACTTAAACAAGGAATGATTATGTATTTTAATCAAGAAAAGATCAAAACTTTATCGATCTAATCATAACAACTAAAGAACAAATCCAAAGAAACATGCTAGCTCATTTTATATCATGAAGATAAAAATAACCATACTATTGATATCACAACATCCTATGATCTTTAAGGCCGTTTATAGCAAGCAATCCCAACAAACAAAATTACAAGCATGAAACAACGAATAAGGAGATGAAGACGAAATCAATAACAAAACTAAAAGGAAAAGGTGTGTTTACTTTTTTCGGAGCAGCACAATGGGACTTCAAGCTTTCTTCGGAGTTTTGATCACCATCAAAAAATAATATGTCGAGAACTCGGATTAGCCTACCACTTGAAAAATTTTACTAAATCTTTTTTAACTCTTTGCTCAAAAGTTTCTTCCACCCTTTGATACTTGGTTTCTACAAAAATGGGGTAGTAGTTAAAGGAAAGAGTGGGGATTGAATTCTTTGAATCCACCAATTTGGGAGAAAGAACTTACGGGTGTTTTGAGAATTTGAAATTGAGGGTAAGTTTTGTTGGAGGATAAGGTGGTGGAATTGTACAATCTAGTACAAATTTTGAATTTCAAAAATGGGAAAAGGAAACGGTTGAGATGAAATTGTACAATCTACTATAAATTTTGAATTTCAAATTGGAAAAAAGATAAGGTTGAGGAGAATTATACAATCTAATACAAATTTTAAATTTCAAAATGGAAAAAGGACAAGGTTGAGAGAGAATTTAGGATGTGGGTTTACTTTAAAAAATAACCCTAATCAACTTAGGATTTAGTCAATTCATTAAATATTTGGCCAAATTAAAAATCAATTGGCCAATTGCATCATAATTATGGATAATTTAATTTCAATTATGGCTAAATTTAATAGCTCGACTAAATTAAAAATAAAAATTAATACCTCATTTAATCCCAAACTTCTTAATTTAATAAAATCAAATAAATATTTCTCCAAATAAATAAATTTTGAGAACAAATTATATTTAAATCAAGACTTTATCTATATTGATTAATTTTCAAGCTTAATATCAGTAAAGTCCAATTTTGATTAAAATATTCATTTAAGTAATAAAATTTATATAATCTCATAAATGTAAATATGAAAAGTATAGTCATCACTTAACTGAAAAAATTAATCCCAATAAATATTTTAGAGCGCATTTATTCGGATGAAATAAATATTTTAATTTTATAAAAAATTGAAGAAATCCAGGATTAAAATTAGTTGTAGAGGGCAAAAATTAGGTTTCAACACATAAATGCCTATAAACTGGTTCAGTATACAAAATAAACTAACACCGTAGCCACAAGATAATACTAGAGCCATAAGATAATACTAAAAACTATCTATCCGAAATCATAGACATCACTTAATACCACAAACAAGAAACTTCAGACATAAATAAAGAATGCTCCCCAACTATTGGCGATGCACTCCCACCCCTAACTCTCTATCTTAATCCTACTCCTTCCCACCTTCCTATCAAAGGTCAAGTCCTCCATAAGATGTAATTTATCCATATCATTCCAATCACCTCCCTCTAATATTTCTTTTGTCTTTATCTACCCCACCTAAAACCATCTATATCCAGTGTCTCACACCTCCACACTGAAGCATCAGTACCCCTCCTTATCACGTTCCTGAACCAATGTAACCTCATTTCTCGCATTTTGTCTCTACTAAATCCAATTCCACTATCTCATGAATAATGTCATTCCTTGCCCTATCTTTCTTAGTATGACCACACATCTATCACAACATCCTCATTTTTGCCACCTTTAACTTTTGGATGTGGGAGTAACACTCTGCTCCATAAAACATAGATGATCAAACTACCACTCTGTAAAACTTACCTTTAAGCTTTGAGGGCACCTTCTTATCATATAAAACTCCTGAAGTGAGCCTCCATTTCAACCACCCTACCCCAATAAGAAGCATGACATCCTCGTTAATCTCACTATTGCGCTATATCATAGACCCCATATACTTGAAACTCTCCCTCTTTTGAATAGATTAAGAGTCCAGCTTCACAACCACGTCAGCCTCCTACGACACATCACTAATCTTACACTACCAAGTATTCTATCTTGGTCCTGCTTAACTAAAATCCTTTAGACTCAAGGGGGTGTCTCTAAGCCTTCAACTTATCATTAACTCCTTCTCGAGTCTCATCAATTAATACCATATCATAAATAAATAACATACATCAAGGCACCTTTACTTGAATATGTTGCATCAAAATATCCATCACCTAGGAAAATAGTAAAGGTCTAAGAGTGGATCCCTGGTACAACCCTATCAAAACCAAAAAGTGCTACAAATCTCCATCTACCATCCTCAAATGAGTTTTCATGCCTTTATACATGTCCTGAATCGACCTAGTGTATACCACGAGCACCCCTCTAGCCTTCAAGCACCTACACAAAATCTCTCTAAGAACTTTGTCATATACCTTCTCAAGATCAATAAACACTATGCGTAAGTCCTTCTTCCTCTCTCGAAACCTCTCTACTAATCTCCTCACAAGGTGAATGGGCGCAGTAGTCAAGTGACCAAGCATGAAATAAAACTAATTCTCAAATATAGAAAATTAGAAAACTCTTTCTTATGAGTTGGTTAGTTCATTTTTTGATACTGGTCTTGACCTTGGCATTAGTGTCGAGATTGGTACTTTTTTCTCGATAAGGTGATTCTTGCGTTGATTGAGTTAAGATTGACCTACTTTGATGAATTTAAGAAATTCTTATTTCAGAATCTTTTTGGCCTAATAAGACTTGGTAGAGTTCTTCTCCTTGGTGATATGTTCCAATGGGTATTCTTTTCTGAGATGGAGCATTGGATTGATTTGTTTTTGGCTAAAGTTGTTGCTATTAGTAGTGCAGTTTGTATCTATGATGAGTTATTAAGTATGTTTTGGTAGTTAATTCCCTCCAACATATATGGATTTAATTACTTATGTTTTCACTAGTGATTTTGTTCTTCAACAATGTTGCAATTTTAGTTTTGTCATAATTTAATGAAGATATGTCTAATTATGATACTAAGGTCTATTTGAGTATTTGTCCTTAGTTCAGGATTGTTGTCTTAATTTTATATTTGATGCCTTGGAAGGACAAACTGGAAGTTATGATAGATTTAGAATATAGATGCTTACCCATCTTCAGGTTTGATTGGGTAGTTGAGATCGAGTGGTTCAGCCATAGTGTAGAGATTTTATCTTAGAGTTGTAGAGCTTGGGTGCAACCTTTATTTTTTAGATTTATCTCAATTGGGGCTTCATCTATAGGCTGGCTGAGCCTACTCTGTGGTTACCTGTTTTGTCTTCTTGAGTTCGGATGGAGTATGGTTGATAGGTGTTCAAAAAATAGTTCATGGACACGGTATTGGTTCCTTCATCTTTTACCTTAGATTTATAATTTTTGTTTAGATTCTTTGATGATATACTCAATGGGAGTAGTATGTTTGATTTGGATTCATTATGGCTTCACTCTCGATTGATGGGACATGCTAGAGTAAATTATTTAGTGGTAAGTATTTATGCTTCAAACTTTGGGACTTTATTCCTGATCCTCATTTAGACTATTTGTAGAATTGGTATAGATTGCAGACCTATTTTATCTCTATTTGTGTGCCCAAGTGGTGCCTTATGAGTTTATATTTAGTCTTGACATTATGGATTTTCGATGGATCAACTTCAATTTTTTTATATTAGTGTGATGAGATTGCACAGCCATGACTTAAGCAACTTTCTTCTTGATTTAAAGTGTTAGAAGGTTCGAAAAGGCAAAAGAAGGTTGTATTTATATTTGAAGTTGGTTACATGACTCATGCCTTAGTTTTTCTTTGACTTTGATGAGTTTTTTTATGGTGCTGGTATCAGGGTGGTATCAATATGTCATAGTTTGATTTTGCAGGCATACATCTTTCTCAATTTAGTTGGAGGTCAATTGGTGTTGAGGCTACGTTTTAGTTGTTCAGAAGGAAAGAAAGAAAGTTGGTTGAGAAAAAAAGATACTTCATGCAAAATCCCTTGATAGTGTTGTCTCTTTATATAGGTTATCTAAGGAGTCATGCTGGGAGCATGCAGTCCCAGTATCGCTTTCTTTCGATCTTTTGAGATCCTTCTATCCATTGACTTTCTCAGATAAAAGTCCTTTTAGTAGTGGATATTATAATGACCCTCTAGGTCCTTTTCTTGATTTGCATGCATTTTCATTGTTTTAAGCCTTCTCACAATGGCTACAGGTCATTTATGACTTCTGGAAACTGTCGGTATATTTATCCAACAATTCATTCGGATATTAGGCTCATTTCTCTATTTTGGAGCTTTCACTATTTAGAATTTGATCTCAAAAAAAAATCCTAGTAGATAACCTCGGATTAGAATTACGATAGGGCCATCATCTTTGAAACATTGATTTTAGGTTAGGGGTATCCATGGTTTAGGTCCCGAGGCTTCCCTACTTATTTTGGGTTATTGCGCGAATTATGTCAAAAATGGAACTCTAGCTATGGTCCCCATAATTAGTTTAAACAATCTTGGATAAAATTTTTGATAATTCCATTCGATTTGGAATGTGGTTTACAATCAAATTTCACTATTAGATCATGTTCATTGGGTATCAGATGAGTTTCGAGGGTCAAAAATAAGTTTTTAATATTGTTGGTGCTAGTGTGTTCGCAAAAGCGAACCTTTGACCATTTGATCTAGTCAAGTAAGTGAAATTTGGTTTCTTAAGCAATATTTTTACCCTTTGCATAGGTCGTTTAAGTGATCAAAGTGTCGCTTAAGAGACCATCGTTCGGTATAAGACCCTAAATTCTTATTTTTTGACATTTTGGGAGCTAAGAAGCTCCGATTTTGATAATTTTCAATGCATTTTTCTCAGAATCATTGTCTATTAATTTAAAACTCTATTTCTTCAATTTTTCAGAAACTTCTATTTTATTTTTCATGATTTCCACCCAAGTTGAGAATCAAAAATTCATTTTCACAATTTTTTGGGTTTGGGAGCTAAAATTTGGCCTATTCCAAGTGGTTTTGCGAGATTTCTTCCAAGGGTTAGTTTTCTAATATTGTAATTATTATTTTACCCTCAATTTCATCTTTAAACAACTTCAAATTCTTGATTTTAAAATGGATTTTGAAGTTTTTGCCGGTAAAGCTTGAAAATGATTTTCTTTGATTTGAACCTCATTTTCAACTCATTTTTGCATGGATTTTTAGATGTAGACTTCTTTGATTATAGGGAATATATTTTAAAAATAAAATTATGGCTTTACCCCTTTTTTGAACCCTTTTTCGAGGTTCATTTTTTGACCCATCCTAAATATAGTTATGTGGGTCTCGTCTTACTCCTAATGACGTGTAGATTATGATTTAGATAGCATGGCAACATTTTGGGATCGTAGAGTAAAGATGGATGATTTATATAAGATTTAAGAAATTTTGATTCGGCATTGAGGTAGGCTTCTATCTACTCTTCTTTAGGAGATGGTGTTTTATATATGTTTCATGTTAGATAGGAATGTTAGGATGTGATTTTGATTAGAGCACCACAACTTAGGCTAATTTAAGAGTTTAGGGGCTAAAAGGTTAATTGGCCCTTTAGGTGAAATATTTATTATACTTCTATGTTCCTAGTGCCTTCTTCCTAGATATGGGATTCGTAGTATGATTATTGAATTTGGCTAGACATGGATTTCGGGGATTAAAAGTAGGCCCTTCTGGTTTACCATATTCCAAGACTTGTGTTAGCCTTTGTGGACTTATTTACAAATGTTAGACATATTTGAGACTTGTGAGCCTTTAGTTTAAGGTTACTTTGTGACTCAGTGAATTGTGATGGTTTTTCCCAGAATATGATTAATGGCTAGTTACCATGATATAGCTTATAGATATGATATGACTTATAGATATGTTATGACTTATAAATATGATTATTCATATAACTTATAATTATGACTTTTGACATGGCCTATGGGCATGGTTATGGGAATGATATAATAGATATGAGTGAAGAAGATGGCCTTTAGTTATAATTTATTGGTATAGCCTATTGAGTTAGTTGATGTTATGGTTATTCTGGATGTATTATTGGCACCATGGCCATGATAACAATATTGGTTGGATTCTGGGAAGTTCTTTATCCTTGTAATATATACGACCATAATTTTTAGATGTTTTGATGCTTATGATGGTATTATTTGGATACTGGCGATGTAATGCATAGATTCGGTACATCTATGATCACTAAAGTGATGAATGATACGATTCCAACTAAAATATGGTTTTATTTCTCTTTCTACTAAAAAGAAATTTATTTCCATTTTCACTTTTAATATGGATTCTTTCATAATGGAAATCGTACCATCTTAATGAATGACCTATGACTCTTTGAGACTAAAAGTGATAATTTATAGATTTGATAGAGATAGATTCTGATCCATGATTTTGCTGTTACTATTTATCCCAATCGTGAGAGATTCTGACCCTTTCTACACTTTTATGATGACTAGTCACAAAGTTTACCCCAAGAAATAGATTTTAAAACTTATACACTTTTATGTGTATACACTTCTATATATATATATATATGGTACTGGATAGAGGGGATTGATGATGATATTGATGATACGAGCACTGATTTAAGTCTTACAATTGACTATTATGATATTGATGATATGAGCATCTGTTCAAGTCCGGTGAGTGGTGATGCTTTTGATGTTCTGAGGTTAAACATTGGTCTATATTATGATCCTTAGATCGATTATAGTAAGGACTTACTTGGAATTCATTCATGCATGTACATTGCCTATCACTAGTATGCACCTATATCTATCAGCCTTATGGGAGGTTGCATAGGTGTGGGTTTTGAGTATGACGTATGGTTTGTTTTGTGTTGATTAAACCTTTCAAGCCTATAGTGGCAGGGGTTTATGAAAGGCCCAATTAGGTCTTATTTATCCGGGCTAGCTGGTTACTTTATATTATTGTTGTTACAATGGTTAGTTCATGACAGGTTGATTATTGGACTGGTATTGAGATTTGAGGTATGATTTTGGTTCTTTTATCCTAAGGTTATACTATTATGCATGATTATTCATTAGATGGACATTATGATTTTAGACCCTAATACTCTGATTTCTTTCTTTATGATTGCTTCATTATGGTAATTATCTCATGTTTAGATGACTGGTTTAAAGACCCAGAATATTTTAGCTCTAGTTCCTATGATGATTTAGAGGCATGAAGATTCTATTTTGATGAATTAGGTTGTACGTTTGATTAGCCTTGTTTATGTATATGTACCTATCTGTAGTAGTGATGGTATTACCGTTTATTCCTCACTTCTTTTATTTGTTCATGTAGCACATACATTTTTTATCTTTGAATATATATACATATATATATATATATCCTTCTTCTATTCTTTATTCATATATTGGCCAGTGATATAAGGTATGGTGCATAGATTCATGAGTATGGCTAGAATAGGATAGTTAATCTCTATTATCTCATTAACTTTACTATGTGGGATCCTGGATATTTGGGTGTAGTTTACATTCTTGTTGCATGTTACTTATATTTGTATTATATTTTAAGCTCAGTCGGCAATTGCCTACTATTACCATGTGTTTTGTGCTCATACTACATTTCTTTATCCAGCAAATTATAGTATGGGTTATCGCCATTTTGGTATACGTTGTGAGGAGAAATTATGGTTCGGAGATGTAGGGTGAGCTCCTGGCATTCAGAGTATTATTTTTCTCCCCATTATGTACTAGACTAATGTCTATGTTTTACTCATAGTTGGGTTGTATTTGTATATTTATTTAGTACTTCATTTTGTATCCTTATTATATTAGAAGCTGTTGTACTGATTCCACCAGGTTTTGGGACTCTCTCGTGTATTTTTTTCCTTTTTACTATATTTATTCTACATTCTTTCTCTTTCTCTCTTGTAGTCCATTACTAGTAGTTTTGGCCTACTGGTTGGCTTGACTACTAGTGGGTTATAGTAAGCGCCATCATGACCTGAGAAATTAGGTCGTGGCAATGTTGAATCTAGAAAGATATGTATCACCAACCGTCTTGTGAACACCTTTGATGAGTTTAACTCATCACCTTTTGAGTATCAGAGTGTCACCTTACTAACTCTTGTCTTGGAACCCCAGATTAACTATTACTTTTGAGTCTCGAGTTATTTGGATAAAGGTTGATATCTTCAAATTACTATTGTGATCTTCTTTTCCTAATATTTACCTCTCTTTTGGAGTAAGTATTGAATATAGGCTACTTCTGTAGTCATTAAGAGAGTAATCACACTGAATAAGATCACAATACCTGCAAGAACATCAATTTAGAATGACTTTGCACTTCCTCTACTTTATTATTCCATAAGGGTTCCCACAACCCTAGTTAGGCGGTTTAGCCGCTCATGTTTGCAAGAACATACATTAATTTCATAGAAGAAAGCATATGAATAATTTTACAATAATTGAAGAATAAAAAGCAGAATCTAAAATTAATATCCAACCAAGAAAATAAGAATAATGGATTCCAAGATCAAAAGTCAAACCTAAGATACAATATAGTGTTTTGAATGTAAAGAGTGTGTAAAAGTGCGCAAACTAATACAAAAACATCAATAGGGTATTTAATGAATATAATCAAACGCTAAAATTCCTAACCAAGAAGTCCTCAAAACCGAGCTAATAAAGTGTAGATAATGACACATAGGTCCATAAATCCACCTAATATCAGTCAACCCTATTTTAGCTCAAAAACCATTATCCCCTTCTATTTCCAACATTTCAAAAATATAGTGTGGATCTATGTCTCATAACAATGTGACAAGAGGAATCAAGCTATGAAATTACATTAGCAATAAACAACCAACCAAACATACAGTATACACTACTCGAAAAGATAAGCAGTTAACAACACAATCCATGTACCCTCACAGAAAGAAGTCCCATCTCTCACAATATCATATCATGCATGTTAATACAGGGGAATATGTAAAGACACTCCCACTAACAAAATAAGTTCCAATCAGTGCACATCGAATACCATAGGTTTGCCCTTATTTTCTATACCTTAGTTTTTCAGACAGTTGGACTAGGATCACTAGGGCTTTATTCTGTTGTAATGTAGGCTTGGGGGATGGTATGGTATATTTAGGATATAGTGACTTATCCTCATTGAAACTGCACCTATATTTTGGCTCCACTACTCAACCATTCATCTTTTATTCCTCCCTTTTGTCCTTTATTAATTATTTTAGGTTGGGTGTGCTTTCTTTATTCTCTTTTTTTCTTACTTTTCTCTTTTTTCTTTTTTATTTTCTCTTTATTTTCAATATTCATTTTTTTCATTCTTTTCCACACCTAAACCCTACTTTCTCTTTATCTTATTCAAACCCATCATCATACCAAATTTCAACTATGCACTCCTATGATAACCACCCTCAACTTAGGCGATTTGACCGAGTTAAGGTACACTATGTCCAAGGAAGGAACAAGGCCAAAACAGGTTCATTGTACTTACTTTGAGAAGGTGAAAGGTGGAAACAAGAAAATAGGTCACTATAGGATCAAGGGATACTTATTCACATTTGGACGACTATTTAGGATAAGAGTGGAGTAAATCAAGAATGGTCTATGATCATATCCTAACAACCTATCCTACAACCTAGGAAAGACTAACCGGTCAAGTTGCTGATTAAATGCAAAAGGTAACTAGGTAAGTATCTCACACACATGATATAGGGTTATATTACCAACTACTACCTATCCAGTTCATGCAAATACTAAGCTATGATTAGTTTTGTCCCTTATCCATATTCCATAAAAATATTGACGATAGTCACACATATATTTACATTAAATAGTTTCCTAAAATTTAGGAAGGGTATCATTTTTTAAAACACTTTAGAATAACCAACACAAAACATGTCAACTGCCCTAAGGTTCCTAATTTTTCTCTTGATTAACACAAACACCAAAAAACAAAAAATAAAACACAATACGACCAAAACATACCGACACTACTAAAAAAAGACTCTGGGAAAAGAGACACGGCAACTAAAACCCCAATAGGACATCTAGACCCAGCCTCACCCCTAATAAATAGACATGCATTATCCCTAATGTATTGGGCACCTAAAAAGTAAGAGAGTTAAAAACATACCTGTGGAAACTTAGGTATACAGATCTGACGATAATCACACTAACACAAATTATCATAAATGCAAAAATAACAAGATACCTTGGGTTTTCTCCCAAGAAGTGCCTGATTTAACATCACAACACGATGTGGGTACCTTGATTACTCAGACTTCATCAAGGTAGCAAACAGTTTTACTTCCATGGTTATCAACATAATTTATTATTGAAGCCACCCTGATGTAAAGTTGGTCAAAAATATGAAGTTGTCCATTTTGAGCAAAACATCAAATGATATGCCCACGGTTTCTTAACTATAATCAGCCAACACTAATTGCATCAGAGCGGGTGGGTAGTCTCAAGCCCAATTTTTTGAACACTGCCAGTGGCGTTAAGTTAATGTTTTCACCTAAGTCACACAAACTTTGTCATATATAGTTGACCTAATAATACAAGGAATTGTGAAGGCATAGAGGTCACCATTCTTTTGCACAAGAGATCACGATGTAATATCACTACAATGATGCAAACCACCAACATCCTCATAACTAACAATTTGTTTTTTTTGATATCAAATACTTCATAAATTTTGCATAGCCAGGAATTTGCTCAAGATCTTCAAGAAGAGAGAGGTTCATACTCAACTACTTTAGGATAGGAATAAACTTCTTATACTTTCCTTCTTTGTTTTTCTATTTCAATCTTTGTGTAAAAGGTGGAAGAGGCCGTGAAATATGCTTCAAGACTGGTCTAACCTCTTTACCCTTTCCTTTATCCTTTTTAGATCGTTCTTCTACACCCATCAACTTTTGTGATGACTCACCATTAGTGGCCAACATCTCAAATTTTTCTTTAGATGCATCATCAATACCAATAACATCATCCCTTACCTCATCAAATACCTAGATAGGAGGATCAATAATATTCATACCACTTTGAGAAGTAATAGTTAAACAATGACCAACATTCTTTAGATTTTGCATATTTTTGCTCGGGAGAGTACCCGATTAACGTTGATTTAAAGTAGTTGAAATCTGACCAAAATGGCGCTATATCTTCTTAATCACAATAGAATATGATTCTACTTTCTATCTTAGTCCCAAAATATCCATCTTAATTTTCTTAAGGCGATTTTCTTAGCTCTCTTAACCATTAACCAGCTTAGAAAGCATTGCTTCAACCCTTGAATCAGAATCACGATTCTTTGGTGGAACATATGCACCACTCTTCTCTTTATAATCATCCTTCCTCTGCCATTCACCATCTCTCTCCTTTGATTATTATTCCTATCCCCATATTGGTTTTGACCTTGATTGGATTGCCTTGAATTTCAAGTGTCCTGATTGGACCCTTGGCCCTTGGCTCAGAAACTCGCCATCCTTCTATCTAACTACTTTACTTCCTCATCTTTATCAAACTCATACTAACTGGAATATTTACCTTATAGGTCTACATCATTTACCTTTTCCACTCCAAAAGCTATAAATTGCTTAGCAAGTACCCTGATCTCAATCCTAAATTGTGCTAATTCTTGAGTCACTGTATCATTTAGAATTCTCTACCCAATAGAAGCACCAATAGAATAAGTACAAACTCTTTTTTTAGCCTCGAGTATGACATCTTTAGTTGGTATTAGAGACTCGATCTAAGATTTCTGCAGCTAACTCCCAATAAAGGATCATAAAAGCCCTACTACTAATAGTATGAATAATAGCTTTGGTGTTTTTAATTCAGGGCTTTATATAATTATAATACCTCTTATTTTACCTAGTGTAGTTTAGCTCTTAGTATATGAGAATTTCTATATTAAATTTTTAATACACTTAGAATTTCCCAGATTAAGACTTAACAAAGTGTAGGAAATTCAGTCAGCTTTCCAATGATATAAAGTTTGCCTAAATTCGATACTCGGGTGAGAAATTATAGCACTTTTAGTGAAACAGTCTACCAAAATTAGCAGCACCGCATTGTGGTGAGAGTCAAAATGGTATTCGTCAGTTCTAGTGAGACACCATAATTCCAATGCATCACGATGAACTTCTAGTTCCCAATTGGCATTTTCCCATGTGTTAAGGTGTAATACCCCACATTTTGGACTAGAATGGAAATCCATCATTCATATGCGTAGATGTTCCAAAAGCCTTGAATCCTATGTAATTTAAGGTATTAATCAATTATATAGTGTGGGAATCTATTTGAGCATAAATTAAGATCATAGAGGTCCCCTAACTCAAGGACGAGTTGAAAGCTTTTCTATCGTTTAAGTTTTAGTGAATGTCAAAGCTTTGGTCAAATTCAATCGACCATAACTCATTGTATGTATCAAATTAGAGGACCTACTATATATCAAATGAAAGATTTTTGAATTATCTATCTAACGATACAAATTTTGTCAAAAACCAATATAGGAGAAAAGTGTTATGCCTATTTTAATCTAGTATGTCAGGATGAGAAACTGAGTGATGACATTCATGATAAGCTGTCACGAGCGTGACAAACTATCACCAATATCGTCATCCCTAGGCAGATTTCTACCTCTGGTGACAAAATTTTGTGACAAGCCATCACGCCCGTGATGTGTTATCACCAATGTCATCAACCTTAACTAGAAACTTAAAATTTCACCCTTTTGGGATGACTTACCACCAACTTGACCACTTTTCACGGATGTCGTCAGCTATTTTTTTCCAGTAATTTAAGGATGTTTTTGCAAGGGTATTTTGGTTTTTTTACATCTTTTGGAGGTCTCTATAAATATGAGGAACCCCATCCAAACCTTAATTTCATCATTTACTCTTCCAATTCCCTTAAGAGAAAATATCTAGGGTTTTTGAATCTTTCAAAAATCATCTATAAATTCTTTAAGATTTCATCAAGAATCAAGTTCCTCATAGTGTGTTCTTTGAGAATTAATTACTACAAGAGTGGATAGAGTCTCAAGCATTAGAATTCATCCAATTTCAAAGATTAAGGTATGTAGATGTTGATTCTTGGATCCCTTTCATCCAAGAAGCTCAAGAACCCTTTTTAAAATATAAAGATTTTATGTTTGTGAGATTCCATGATTTGTATGAGTTGAAATTGATGTTACATGTGTTGTTGAGTTTTGATTCATGTTTTTTTACAAGATTCATGAGCTTTGACCCAAGTAGGTAGAATCCATGTGATATTTGTGATGAATCTTCTTTATGTTGCTTTCTGTGTGATGTGTTCATGTTAATTAGGTGTATAAATGGTCGAATAAGAAAAGCATGTTCCCCCTAGGTTTGATAAAGAGTTTAGGTGAAGCATAAGGGCTATTGTAGCATGTTGAAGATGAAACCCCAAATTGTGAGTTAGTTTACACATGCCTAGAGTTTGATAAAATTCCCAAGTAAATGAATTATTCCATGGTAGTAGAAAATCCCCAAATAAGTGTGAACCCATGCATATCTAGTGTTTGTTGAAGGACCTTAGTGAATAAGAGGAGATATGATAGTAGTAAATTCCCCAATTATGTGCTCTTGATATATGCTAAGTTTTTAATACATGTCAAGTGGTTAGCAAGTAAGTTATGACATGATAGTATGAAGTTTCCCAAAGCCATATGCTATCCTAACACATGTCAAGACTAATTTAGGTATGAAATAGTTGAGGTAAAGCCTGGTTGAATGGAGTACGATCTAGTAGAATGTTTCCCCTTGTTATTATATGATTGTGATTCAGAGATGCTTAAAGTGACCCCTTGGCAATTGTGATAATGAATAGATGTTTGTGATCCTTAAATGCTTGAGGTGATATCTTAATGACTGTGAGATGCTTTAATGATTATGATGATAAACAAATGCTTGTGATGATAAACGAATGCTTGTGATGATGAATGAATGAATTTGGTGATGACTAGTCAAGAATGATTATGCATTACTTTTATGTTATCGAGTCCTAGGGGTATTTATACCCGACAATAGAGCTGTTGTTTAGAGCCCGTATCAGTTTTTTGATAATTCCATTTGAGCCATGATTCTCAGAACTTAGTGAACTATAGAACTCTGTATCCTCAGACAAGTTCAAAACTTAAGAAAGCTTAGTAATCTCATCTATCTCTATAATCTTTGTATCTCTATTAATCTAGCCTCAGTCCTATAATCAGCTCAGATCTAATAGTATTTAAGTGATTCAATTCTAATCTTAGAAGCGATTCGAGTAATCTATTCAAGATCTATACCATCAGTCAGATACCATTATTCGATACCTTTTCTGTCAGATATAAAACTAAGTAATCTCAGCGTGACTCAGTCAGATCTTTTGAGAAACATGATCAGTATCGGATACAGTTCAGGTGTGGTCAGTTAAGGATTTAGTCAGATTCTTTTAGTTAGGAGTAGAAACTAGCACCGAGTGAGGAAAGGGATGGTATCTATTCCTATTAGAGAAAGAGGCTGAGTCATTAGGAGAAATTCCTGAACTTCAGAACTGCGTAGCTAGCACAGGATGCAGGAGTCCCCGTCAGTAGAGGCTATCACCGTCAGAGAGGTTTGACTATTATTTTGCCTCAGGCCGACTTCCTGCGAGGGTCACCCATCAGAGAGGCTTGACCAGAGAGTTCTTTACCCATGGCACGGTATTGACACCCTTCCAGCTGGGGTTACAGGTTGGTCCCCACCTGTGGTAGGTTGGGGCATGTTGGTTAAGTAACTACTTCCAACAGTTATAATTTCAGTATCAATCTTCCAAAATTAGGACTATATGGTACAGTCGTCTATCTTAGTGAGGAACTCAGATAGTTCCATTAATTCATGGACCATCCCATCAGATAGGCTTGGTCTCATATACAAATACTTATTATCATATCTAGAGATATCTGTCAAATAAGCTTGATCTCCATCTCAGATTCTGTTGAGTATTCTTGTTATCATATCTAAAGATCTCCTATCAGATAGGCTTGATCTCCATCTCAGATTCTGTTTAGTATTCTTATAATCATATCTAGAGATCTCCCATCAGATAGGCTTGATCTCTATCTCAGATTCTATTGAGTATTCTTGTTGTCAGATTCAGACATGATCATACTTCTTATTATTAATAATCACTTACGGAACAATATGTTAGAAAATATAATCTCTAATCCTATTAGTCGAAATCAGTAAGCTTAAAATTCAGTCCTTGATATAAGTACATCCAGACTCTCAGTTATCAGTATCAGATGTATCAGTGATTCAGTATCTCAGTGTCAGTAGTGAGTTCAGTTTATAGTAAAGTGGTATCCGAGTTTCAGTATCTAGAGTTGCGGTGATTATGTTCATGGTCTGTGCATTCATGTTTGTGTTCTCATGCGGCATCTTCATGATTATTCAGTTTAGATATTGTGCATGTATAAGCCCTCGTATTAGCCTACCTCGTCTACATACTCAGTATATTTCTGTACTGATGTAATTGTGCTATGGTGTTTTATTTGACACCATAGGTTCAGAGGCATAGGATCCAGAGTATCCTCAACAATTCAGTCCCAGTTAGCAGCAGTAGCAGTGAGTCCTCTTCTTTCGAGGATGAATTTTAATTTACTATTATTGCTTCAGTCTTTATTTATTTTCAGTTGATGGAGTTAGTTGGGGACATATCCCATCAACTATGCAGTTCAAATAGTTTAAAGGCTTTTCAGACGGATGTATTAGTATTCAGTTTTCTGTATTATGAGTGTTCAAAGATGTGTCAAACCTTAAGGCTAGTTTCCACATTTATTTCAGATATTATGCAGTGTACAGGTACAGATATCAGTAAAAGGTTAGCTTGTGGTCCTTCGGGGTCATAAGTACTTATGACATCTCGGGATGGGATCTCGGGGCATTACAAACTTGGTATCCAAGCATAAGGTTCAAGAGTGTCCTAGGGAGTCTGAAAAGCCACATCTAGTAGAGTCTTATGAATGGGTGTGTAGCACACCACATTTATGTACAAGAAGCTACAGGATGTTCTTAGGAGTAATTCCTCTTCTTTCAGTGATCATTTCATGCGAGAAAGCATGAGCTTAAGTTGGTTCTCAGTCTAATCCACTTCTTTCTTCTAATTACAAAGTATGCCTCCTTGTAGAGATTTTGTCCATGGGATTGATGATCATCCCACACAACCAGTAGATCCTGAGAATAAGAGTGTGTCATATGCAGAGTTTCGAGAAGCTTTTCAGGCACTAGCCAAAGCTGTGACTAGTGATCAGGGCAATCATCAGGCTGCAACCCCACCTCAATATGATATGAACTCATCCACAGCCAGAGTCAGAAGTTTTATGGAAATGAACCAACCCGAATTCTTTGGGTCAGTAGTAGGTGAGGACCCGCAGCTTTATCTAGAGGGGGTAAAGAATATCACCTAGATTATGCATGTTTCTGAGGAGGAGAGTGTTGAGTTAGCATATTATAGGCTGAAATATATTGCTAATGATTGGGTAGTGATATGGGAGAAGAGTAGAGGGGAGAATGCAGCTCCCATAACTTGGCCAGAGTTTTAGAGTTCCTTTTTAGATAGGTTTTACCCACTAGAGATGATAGAAGATAAGGTAGAAGAATTCATGAACCTAAGGCAAGGTTCCATGACCGTGAAAAAGTATTGTCTCAAGTTTAACCAATTAGCTAAGTATGCTCCTGACTTGATAGCTGACCCTAGAGCGAGTATGAGTAAGTTTGTGACTGGTGTATTGGGTTAGTGTTGGAAAAGTGTAGGACTACTATGCTTCATAGAGATATAGACCTTAATAGACTGATGATGCATGCACAACAGATTGAGGGAGATAAGATGAAGGAGAGAGAGAGTGAGTAAGAGAGCCAAGACATATAGTCATGGTTTCTCACAGTCAGGATCTCAAGGTTGTAGTAGTTCTCAGTATGATCGGAAATTTTTAGTTCCAACTCCATCTTTAGCTAGTGTACCCGCACCTGTGTTTGGGGGTATCAGATCTAAGGGAGCACTAAGCTACAAAGCCCAAAGTAGAACTAGTGGTGTTCATACCCATCTGCATTGTAGAGAGTGTGGAATGTGCCACCAAGGTGTGTGTAGCACCGGTAGAAATGTGTGTTTTGGTTGTAATAAGCCAGTCCATAGACTGCGAGAATGTAGAGTGCTGACTCAGAGGGGTATACTTCATGTGTTTTAGGCTCACCTTGATCGGGAAAGATCCCCTGAAATAGACCCGGGTATGTTATGAGCCCTTCATCTTTATGACAAGCATTGATAGATCCTTTTCTCCAATTTTGAGCTTATATGTTAGCATGAGTCATGCATAAGTTTCAGATCTTGATTGGTCAATCATGACCCACTCTGTAGGTGCCCCGTGCACCGTCCCAATATTTTAGTAAAGTATGTTTAAAAGGACATAGAGTCCCAAGGGGGAGATACCCCATAGTATTATGATGTTGCATGTCATTAGATTTATCCCGATGCATGTTTAGATTTTTTATATAAAGCTAGCATCAGTCTTTATTACATTGTCAATTCGTGCTTTCGAAAGTCAGCTTAGCCGGACATTCATACATTAGATATGCGCATTTAGTAGAAATGAGTTCAGCTTGTCAGTGTGTGATGATTCATGCATTCTTGAGATCAGCCCAATTATGAGTCCATGCATCAGATATGCATGAGTGTTATGAGAATTCATCTATGAGTAGATTCGGTCGAGTATTCCATGCATCAGATATGCATGCCCAGTGCAATAATTCTATATGTCAGTGGTTCCAGTTGCATAGTCATGTTCTAGATATTCACGTCCCTTAAGTAAGTTCACTCATAACTTATCAAGCGACATAAGAGGATGAATAATTCCAAGGGAGAGATAATGTAATACCCCACATTTTGGACTAAAATGGAAATCCATCATTCATATGTGTAGATGTTCCAAAAGCCTCGAATCCTATGTAATTTAGTGTGTTAATCAATTATGTAGTGTGGGAATCTATTTGAGCAAGAATTAAAATCATAGAGGTCCCCTAACTCAAGGACGAGTTGAAAGCTTTCCTATCATTCAAGTTTTAGTGAGCATCAAAAGTTTGGTCAAATTCAATCGACCAAAATCTTTGTATATATCGAATTAGAGGACCTACTATATATCAAATGAAAGATCTTTGAATTATCTATCTAACGCTACCAATTTCGTCAAAAACCGATATCGAAGAAAAGCGCTATGCCTATTTTACTCTAGCATGTAAGGCTAAGAAACTGAGTGATGGCATTCCTGATAAGTTGTCATGAGCATGACGACCTATCACCAATGTCATCATCCCTAGGCAAATTTGTACCTCTGGTAACGACATTTTATAACAAGCCGTCACGCCCGTGACGGCCTATCACCAATGTCATTAACCTTAATCAGAAACTCAAAATTTCACCCTTTTGTGACGATATTTTGTGATGACTTATCACCAACTTGACGTCTTGACACGGATGTCATCAGCTATTTTTTTCTAGAAATTTAAGAATATTTTTACAAGGGTATTTTGGTCTTTTCACAATTTTTGGAGGTCTCTATAAATATGAGAAACCCCATCCAAACCTTAATTTCATCATCTACTCTTCCAATTCCCTTAAGAGAAAATATCTAGGGTTTTATTCAAGAACCCTAATCTTCCAAAAATCATCCATAAATTCTTCAAGATTTCTTCAAGAATCAAGTTCCTTATAGTGTGGGCTTTGATAATTAATTATCACAAGTCCGGATAGAGTCTCAAGCATTAGAATTCATCCAATTTCAAAGATTAAGGTATGTAGATGTTGATTCTTGGGTCCCTTTCATCCAAGAAGCTCAAGAACCCTTTTTAAAATATGAAGATTTTATGTTTGTGAGATTCCATGATTTGTATGAGTTGAAATTGATGTTACATGTGTTGTTGAGTTTTGATTCATGTTTGTTTACAAAATTCATGAGCTTTGACCCTAGTAGGTCGAATCCATGTGATATTTATGATGAATCTTCTTTATGTTGCTTTCTATGTGATGTGTTCATTTCAAATTGGTGTAGAAATGGTTGAATAAGCAAATCATGTTTCCCCTAGATTTGATAAAGAGCTTAGGTGAAGAATAAGGGTCATTGTAGAATGTTGAAGATGAAACCCTAAATTGTGAATTAATTTATCCATCCCTAGTGTTTGATAAAATGCCCAAGTGTATGAATTATTCCATGGTAGTAGGAAATCCCCAAATAATGTGAACCCGTGCATATCTAGTGTCTATTAAAGGACCTTAATGAACAAGTGGAGATGTGATTGTAGTAAATTCCCCCATTATTTGCTCTTAATATATGCTAAGTTTTTAATACATGCCAAGTGGTTAGCAAGTAAGTTATGACATGATAGTATGAATTTTTCCCAAGCCATGTGATATCCAAACACATGTCAAGACTGTTTTAGGTATGAAATAGTTGAGGTAAAACCTTGTTGAAAGGAGTACGATATAGTAGCATGCTTCCCCTAAGTTATTATATGATTGTGATTCAGTGATGCACAAAGTGACCCCTTAGCGATTGTGTTGATGAATAGATATTTGTGATCCTTAAATGCTTGAGATGATGTCTTAATGACTATGAGATACTTTAAAGATTGTGATGATAAATGAATGCTTGTAATGATGAACGAATGCTTGTGATGATGAATGAATAATTGTGGTGATGACTTGTCAAGAATGATTATGCTTTACTTTTATGTTATCGAGTCTTGGAGGTATTTATACCTAACAATAGAGCTGTTATCTAGAGCCTATGTCAGTTATTTAATAATTCCAGTTGAGCCATGATTCTCAGAACTCAGTGAATTATAGAACTCTATATCCTCAGACAAGTGCAGAACTTAAGAAAGCTTAGTAATTTCAATTATCTCTATAATCTCTCTATCGGTAGTAATCTAGCCTCAGTCCTATAATCAGCTCAGATCTAATAGCATTCAAGTGATTCAATTATAATCTCAGAAGCGATTCGAGTAATATATTTAAGCTCTGTATTATCAGTCAGATACCATGATTCGATACCTTTTCCGTCAAATACAGAACTAAGTAATCTAAGCGTAACTCAGTGAGATATTTTAAGAAACATGATCAGTATCAAATACAGTTCAGTTGTGATCAGTTAAGGATTCAATCAGAGTCTTTTAGTTGGGAGTAGAAACTAGCACCAAGCGAGGGAAGGGGTGGCGGCTCTTCTCGTCAGAGAGAGAGGCCGAGTCATTAGGAGCAATCCCTGAACTGTAGAGCTGAGTAGCCAGCGTAAGATGTATGAGTCCCCATCAGTAGATAATGTCACCGTCAAAGAGGTTTGACTATTATATTGCCTCAGGCTGACTTCCTATAAGGGTCACCTATCAGAGAGGCTTGACCAGAGATGTCTTTACCCGTGGCACGGTATTGACACCCTTCCAGCTGGGGTTACAGGTTGTACACCACCTGTGGTAGGTTAGGGCATATCGGTTAAGTAACTACTTCCCACAGTTGCAGTTTTAGTATCAATCTTCAGAAATTAGGACTGGGTGGTACAGTCGTCTATCTCAGAGAGGACCTCAAATACTTCCATTGATTCATAGACCATCCCATCAGATAGGCTTGGTCTCATATACAGATACTTATTATCATATCTAGAGATCTCCCATCAGATATGCTTGATCTCTATCTCAGATTTTGTTGAGTATTCTTATTATCATATCTAGAGATCTCCCGTCAGATAGGTTTGATCTCCATCTCAGATTCTGTTGAGTATTCTTAATATCATATCTAGAGATCTCCTGTTAGATAGGCTTAATCTCCATCTCAGATTCTGTTGAGTATTCTTGTTGTCAGATTCAGACATGATCATACTTCTTATCATTGATAATCGCTTCTTGAATAATAGATTAGAAAAGATGATCTCTAATCCTGTTTGTCGAAAGCAGTAAGTTTAGAATTCAGTCTTTGATATAAGTACATCCAGACTCTCAGTTATCAGTATTAGATGAGTCAGTGATTTAGTATCTCAGTGTCAGTAGTGAGTTCAGTATGCAGTAAAGTGGTATCCGAGTTTCAGTATCTAGAGTTGTGGTAATTGTGTTCATGGTCTGTGCATTCATATATGTGTTCTCATACGGCATCTTCAAGATTATTTAGCTTAGATATTGTGCATGCATGAGCCCTTGCATTATCGTACCTCGTCTACATTCTCAGTACATTCCTGTACTGACGCATTTGCGCTATCGTGTTTTATTTGATAGCATAGGATCCAGAGTATCCTCAGTAATTCAGTCCCAGTCAGTAGACGTAGCAGTGAGTCCACTTCTTTCAAGGACGAATTTAATTTTACTATTATTTCTTCAGTCTTAGTTTATTTTCAGTTGATGGAGTTAGTTGGGGACCTGTCCCATCAACTCCGTAGTTTAGAAGTTTAGAGGCTTTTCAGATGGATGTATTAGTATTTAGTTTTCTATATTATGAGTATTCATAGATGTGTTGAACCTTATAGCTAGTTTCTGCATTTATTTCAGATATTATGTAGTGTACACGTACAAATATCAGTAAAGGGTTAGTTTGTGGTCCTTCGGGGTCATAAGCACCGTGTGACATCTCAGGATGGGATCCCGGGGCATTACACAATGCGATAACGGTGCTTTATGCCAATGTCTATTTTCTCAGTTGTCATTTTCCAGTAGCCCAACGCGATACCACCGCGTCGCTCCAAAAGGGAATTTTGTGATGGTCCATTTTTAAACAGTTTCAGCTGAATTCCACTGGCTCATCGTAATTCCACCGCATCGCGGTGAAGGCCAAAATTGGGAATCTAATGATGAAAATTTTTATTCTTTCTAGAGGTAATTTGGTCTTTTTCCATAGCCCTAATCAGTCTAAACATGTGATTTAACCCCTAATAACCTATTTAAGTCATTATTCACTCAATTTTCCTCAAATCAAGATCATTCTCACTCAATTAACAAAACCTTAGACCTCAAGAATCCCACCAAGAAACTTCAAGAAACTCATCTTCCCAAGTATGTTAGATGTTCATCCATGGGTCCTTACCACCCATGGAGCCCAAGAATCCTTTTTCAAAGGTTGAGATTTCATGAATTACATGTTTTATTTGGATTGTGTTCATTTGTGTATTGTTATTTGTCTTCAATCCATGATTAATTAAAAGTTTCACGAAAATAAGATAGCATGTGTGATGAATTATGTGATTCTTATGTTAGGTCCTTGAATTTACAAGTTGAATGGTGTAGTCATGATATTTATATATGTTTATTATCATGTGAAATTATCATGCTTCCCAAGTGTTTGTTAGAATACCTATGTGAATTGCATAGCGAAATCGAGACATGTTAGCATGTGTTCCCATTCATGTATAAGTTCATACCTTGTAAGTATTTGACAAAATGTCTCAATGAATGAATCATGATTAAGTGACTAGCTAATGTGCTTTCAAGATTATGTCAAGTTTTACTATTGATGTTATCGAGTCCTAGGAGGTATTTAATACCCAAAATCTAGTTGTTTGTCTTGAACTACAGTAGCTACAAAATAGTCTCAGTAGCATCATGAACGGTAGTACTCAATCAGTTATAGAACTCAGTGAAACTTAGTCCAGTGTAGTTCAGTCTAATAATCAGTGTCATTCAGTTGCGAGTAAGATTCAGCATCGAGCGAACCCAAGGCTAGGGGCTCACCAGTCAGTAGAAGGTGTGGTCCTTAGTAGTAGTCCTTGTATTCCAGAACTACGTAGCCAGCATAGGTTGAGATATCAACCTTCCAGTAGAGAGTTGATAAGGTGTTTACCTACCAATTGAGGGTAATACCATTCTCATCAGGGAACCTTCCAGTAGAAGGTGACCCTTAGTCCTTTGGGATGACATTTTAGTTGATCCACATAGCTAGTATTTGTACCCACAGCACAGTACTGACACCCTTCCAACTGGGGCTACAGGTTGGACCATAATCAATTCAGAAAGAGGCATGTCAGTTAGATGATTACCTCATACAGTTTCAGTTTTAGTCTCAGCATATAACTCAGTTTAGTTCTATAGAATAGGACTGTCAGAAACAGTTACCCAATTATCCGTAATTAAGTTATCAATAATCTCAAATATCACTTACTCAGGATCAGAACTCAGTACTCAATTTTAGTATAAATATTAGACACAGTATATAGGTATATGCATAGTATTGCATAATCATTGTTTACAATAGCTTCAGTTATCTGTGTACTCTCATTCAGTTATATTCATATCACTCAATCAGTTATTGTTCATTCATATAAACCCATGCATTGCAGCCTTACCTCATCTAGCATACCAGTACATTTCACTTACTGATCGTATACTCTTTTCTTGTGCTATAATATATCATATCATAGGTTTGGATGCTCAGGTTTCTGACCGCGCTTAGCCAGATTTAGTTAGCAGCAACAAATTCAGTAGTGAGTCCTCATCCATTGAGGATATTATTTATTTTAGTATTACATTAGATTTAGTATTTTATTAGTCAGAGTTAGGAAGGGGCTTGTCCCATCAACTTCACATTCAGATAGTTCAGTTAGAGTCTTTTCAGACTAGACTAGTTCAGACAGTCTTCAGTTTTTAGATGATATTATCAATTGCTATATTTATCAGTATTCAGATTATGAACCTTATAGCATTTCAACCTAACATTCGTATTATTTAAGTATTATTATCTAATGCTCACAGAAGGTACCAGTCATGGGTAAGCATGTGGTCCTTCAGAGTCGTAAGCACCGTGTGGCATCTGGGGTATTGACTTGGGGTGTTACAATAATATCTCGAGCAAATTCCTCCTTGAAATTTTGAGATTGGGCACGGCCATCAACTTCTTCTTGAACCTTAACTATGCCTCATACAATGCTTCTAAATACAATTACCTGAAATTATAAATCTCATCTTTTAAGTGTAGTTTTCTAAAAAGTGGGAAGAATTGGTCAAAAATTACTCCATGAGGCCTCTAGGCCTATCTAGTAGCATCTTCATACATCAAGGGGGTTCGGGACCCACATATAGTCTTCACTATGCTCCTTAGCTCAGTTTTTTTGATACTCAGACTTCCCATCAATCTGTGATTCAACAAAAACAACTAGTGAAGTAAATAAAATTACTGAAAATAAAACCTACCTTAACTTGGGTTGCGTCCAAAGAAGTGCCTAATTTTATGTCTCAACATGACCCACATCAATTTTTTCCTCTATCTTGAGGATATGAATTTTACCCCCAACTGCACATCCATCTTTTTATTTCTCTCATAGGTTGGTGGTACAAAGATGAAGGAATCGAGTAATATGTGGTGCATGGTAAACCACCTAGCCTTACAGTAAGGGATGTTTTTGTGTTGCTTTTCTAGTGCAAAATCAAAAATATAGGATTCTTATTCCTCATCTTTACACTATTCCACTATTTTAGAGAACTCCATAGACATGTTATCATCTAAACATAATGTATAAAAGTTCTTTGAATGAGGCCCAAACAATACCACTTCAAAATTTGCACCATCCATAACACACTCACTCTTATTCACCTTCTCAATTTCAGTCTCAAGAGAAAGATGACAGTTGAATAGTAGAAATTCATGTGTTTTCTCCACAAATTAGCTAGTATCCTTCTTTGCTTTACTCAAACTCTATGGAAATAGCGGTGGCACTCTATCCTTAACTTGTTCATCAAATTTATGTTTTGAGTACTAAGACTTCATTGAATAATCAACAACTTTGTCTACAACCGATTAAGGAACAAACTCCGAATCTACCTCCTTATTTGTCTTTGGATCTTCTTCATTGAGATTTTTACCATTCCTCAAAGTGATTGCCATTACTTGATTAAGAAATTCAGTATCACTTAGAAAACCACCTCGTGGCCTATTATTTTGTGCATACTGTATTTGCCCAAACTCGTATTCTAAATTTTTTTACAATAATTGATGAATTTTTAGTTCAGCAGCCATTTGTTCTTGGGTGGCCATGATATTCTTTAACATCTCTTCTATGTTACTGGCTTGTGTGTTTTGTTGTTACTGCTGAAACTGCTGCTGGTGGTGATAGTTCCACGAATTGTTTGGTGGCTGAAACTGCCAATTTTTATTGTAGGCGTTCCTATAATTCGGCCTTTGAGCATATCCCATAAAATTGACTGACTCAGGATTTACACCACACATATCTACAAAGTTATAACTATTGCCACAAATCACACACCAACTTATGTTTTGCTCTACAGATCGAATAGTATCCACCTCATCTTGTGAAGGTCCGGTCCATGTGCTTCCATTAAAATCTGGAAAAAAAAGCCTCTCGATGGGATCCCCTACAAAAACAACAAGAATCATCATCACTCAAAAACCATCTATCCCAGGCTGACATATCATGAAGTGTGATAAAAAAGTAAAAGAAAATAAAAGGAAAAAAATACCAAAATATGTACAATGCAATATAGCAAAACTAAAAATAAGACAGTTTTCTATTTACAAGTCCCCAGCAATGGCGCCAAAAACTTGTTGCGCCTAAGCGTACACGCAAGTGTATGTGGTCTCACCAAGTAATAAAGTGGCCCTTTAGAATCCAAGTATCGATCCCATAGAGACTTGTTTTAACAACTATAGAATTTTAGTTCACAATTGAGATTAAATTAATGTGGAAGCAACCAAAAGAGTTTGTGAGTTGGAAACTGAAATTAAAGTATATAATGCCATAAAGTAAATTCCTTGGACAATCAATAAAGAGAAGCCTAGGGTTAAGGCTCTACAAACAATCATACTAAGTTATTGAACTTCATTGGTTAGATTAATTATCCTGGTTGTTGATTCACGAGGTTGATATTATGATCATGGTCTCTCGAACCTCTAATCATATATCTAACTTAGCCCCACAACTACATCATTGAGCCGAAATGTGAGAACTAATCTAAACATATTTATATTTCATCCCGTAGTGAACCAAATAGGTCACATAGGTATATCTCTATCCTACAAGCCAATTACAATTTTCATTTTATAGAAGCTTATAATCCTACTCTATTTACCGCCATGTTCTATCCTCTTATTCAACCCCCCTCGAGTTCACAAAGACGACAATAGATGTATTCTAAGGGTCATGAATTCTTAAAATAGTTATAAAAAGGGTAAATAAACAATCAAATGTGATAAGAAACCAAATCCTAATTAATTCAAAGCATAGTAATCATGTTCTTGGCCTTAATCCCGAAAAGGGGCATTTAGCCACTCATGGACATAGTCATAATCACCATAGATGAATACAAGATAAAATCAATAAATAAATCAAAGAAAAAGAAGAAAAAACCTATTTAAAGTTTTTACCAGCCTCTCTCCAAGTTTCGAATCCATCCAAGTCCATAACATTATGTTCAAGTGTCTTATTTATAGGAGCACAATTTGGCCATTTTGTAGACTAGGTGTGCGTCGCCCCATCTAGTCCATGGACTAGGTTGTGCAATGTGGCCTCATTTTAGTGACACACTTAAAGTGTTTGTGATTCCCCTTGCATAGCATGGACCAAGGTCCGCGACACCCATGCATTCACGACCTCAATTTGACTCATAAACTTGTTTCATGCACTTGTTCTTCCATCCCAAGTCTTGTGGTGGTGTTTCCACTTTATTTATAGCTTGTGTATCATCCATTTATCATCATAATCAACTAACCAAGTATCCTATATCATCAAACACCATGGATTAGAGTTCAATCCAACATAATATCCAGGACAATGAACTAGAAGCTTAAGCTAAGAACTAGTTTTGCCTTTTTTGATATTTAACTTATTATTTGACTCTAGGATTGACTCAATTTAACCTTAAAACTTGTAACTAATTAATTTAACACTAATATTCTAAATTATATCATTATTAACATATTAATCACATTAGTAGTCCTCAAAACAAGGCTAAATAAGCCCGGATAATAACACTGAAATGCATAAATCCACCTCAGATCACTACGTATCTGACAAAATCTCCATGCTACAGAATACTCACTTACAATGGTACTTACAAGGGGCGTAAGTACCACTTACACCCTATAAGTATCCTCTATAAGTCTCGAGACTATTTTTATATTCTTGGTATTATCTTTAGACACCTATGAGGGAACCTGCGATGGATGTAAGTCCCACTTACGGGCCGTAAGTGGGTTCGTAAGTGGGACCCTCTGCTACACTTTAAATATTTTTCTTCTTTCTAGATCCAAGACCTGTTTTCCTACTAAATTAACATAAAACATATCACACCTACCAAAAGGACCTAAGTACTTGCATATTTTATAGGTTTAAGCATCGAAAGTGCCATAAAACCATGGCTTATCAATGGTACATATGGACAAAGTCACTCATACCTCCTTGGCACTACACTTATTTTGGCTCAATTTTCCAACTTTCTTTCCTTTCTCCCTTTTTTATTCTTTTTCAGTTATTGAAATTTCGATATCCCTTTTCTTTTTTTTACTAACATTTTCTTCACTCCCATGAAAAATAATAGCCCCAATAATATCTATCCTTAACTTAGGTGATTTTCTTGAGTTAAGGTACATAGTATCCAAGGAGGGACCAAAGACAAATAGGTTCATTGTAATAGAATAGGAAGGTGAAATAAGCTAATAAAAGAATTTGTCTATTTAGGCTTGATTTTGGGATCTTGAGACATTAACTTTTCATTTGGTAGGATTTTAGGATTTTATGTGTACTGATAAAAAATGTACTATGCTCTTTTCTTAACCTCCTATCCTATGAATTTGGTGAGACTAATCGGGAAAGTTCAAGATCACACATGTAAACTGACTAGGTAAGAACCTCACACACCCTTGGTTCAAGGTTACAAATAAAATTTCCACCTATTTGGTTCATGCATAGTCAAGGATAAAATTGTCGTGCTCATAATCCTCATTCCATAATGAGATACACATTAGTCACGGTTCAAGTAAGCACAAAACCTAGCAAAACCTTAAAACTTTTTGAAGGGGTATCAGTTCAAAATCAGTTGCATGCTCTTATTTTATTTAGATTATGACAAGTTCTCTTATTTATCTCTTTTTTACATATAAAACAACATGACAAATTCCTAAATAATGGTTCTACTATGATAGAACACTCGGGGGAAAGAAACACAACAATAGAAAACCCCAAGTGGTGGTTCACCTCCCACCCTAATTTTATCTAGAATTGTATTCCCCAGAAAGGAATGGTGAAGTGAAAACCTTTGAACTATGTAGTGTACCTACTACATGTATATCAAAACAAAATAAGATGAGGGGTTAAGAAATACATGCAATGCTTAAGGCATAAGACCACATTATATCTTTTGCTGAGGTATTAGAACAGACTCCAGTCTCCATAATAGTATCTTTGGTGGTGGTCATGGTTCTCAAATCGATATTGGCATCAATGGTGATTGGTGAACTCAATAGTTACCTTAGTTGGGTCAACTATCGTACGCACACTCTTATCAACTCTAACAACATCAATAGCTAGGGCCTCATAAAATATGGAGCTACCGGCTCTATGCCTTATTACATGGACCTCAAACAACTAGTTTTATGAGGTTTACTTACTTTTCTCTATTGCCTGCTTCAATCATCTATCTTTGTTTACTCTAACTCTTTACCACTACCCTCAATAATGTTTTCCATATCTTATTTACTCCATATGTTTGGTACCTCATCTGCCATAATATCCTCAATAATGTTTTCCATATTTTATTTACTCCATATGTTTGGTACCTCATCTGCCATAATATCCTCAATAATGGCATAGTGAGAGCCAAAAAAGCTGGGTACGATCTCAAAGCCATCTCTGAATAATAACCTAAAGTATGTCTATTTTATCCTGAATACCTACTAAATCTTAAGAGGGTACCATTTCAAGCTTCTTGTTGATTCTGTTCTAGAAGCTAACAAAACGAGCTTGTGTCCAGCATATCTCACCCCAAATCTCTTTATTTACCCATAGCTGCATTCCTCTTTTAATGTTAACAAATTTTTGCTCAAGGGTAACTAATCTCTTCAGCATATCATTTAAAATTCATGTGATACCAAAGCGTACCCACCGATCAGTGGATGTGGCATGGATGATCTCAGAATATAGGTGGGTGTAATGGGGACTGATGGTGGCCTATAAGTAGTGGAATCAGTAGTATTATAAGGCTCAGGCCTCTCAAAATTAGTCTGATACTCAACCTACATCTCCCCAAGTTCCATAAAACACGGGTATCAATAACTATTAGAGCACCTAACTTGAATGCACCCTAAAGCAAAGAAGCACCAAGTTTTACTCACAAAATCAAGTATGTATGGTCATGAATCATCCTCGAATCTATCATCTATAAAACCTGAATAAAAGTATCCACCATATATAAGATGGTAACCCCGTCATCCAAACACATCTTCTTTACCAAACATGGAAAAAAAATACTAGTTTCAACACTTGTCACTCAATCCTGTATCTCATAGGAGATTATCTTTGCCATGTCAATTTCATACGATATTGACTACCAAGGCAGCCCTATTGGGGCTCAATATATTGTAACCAACAGTCAACCCTAACCTGTAATGAACCATTATCCACCAAGACTTTGCTTCAAAGTTTAAGTTAACCTTGTTAAATATGTGATAAAGTACCTTTATCCCAAGGAACATCTTCTGTCTCAGTAGCAATAATATTTGCAGTTCATCTCAAGTGAACCAACCTGTCCTGAATGGCAATTTGTTTTATTTTCACCTTCTTCATTCTATGCATTCAACTTCTTATAGTCCATGCAAATATGCCAACTAGTAACCAGCCTCTTAGGAATAATCTCATTGTTCTCATTTGGAACCATAGTGACTCTACCCTTCTTAGGTACGTATTAGACTGGGGAAGCTATTTGTAGTCAGTAATAGGGTACACCATCCCTATATCCAACCACTTGATTTTTTTTTTCTTCTTCACCTTCTGCATAGGGTGATTTAATATTTATTGGTGTTCAATACCTGGCATACAATTTGGCTCAAGTTGGATTTTGTGAGTGCAAAATCTAGAAAAATCCAAATAACGTCAGCAATAGACCATCCAATGGCCCTCTTGAACCACTTCAACATAGACACCAAAGCCTCAACTTTCCAATCAACCAAATAAGCAACAATAATAATCGGTAAAATATTATTGGCTCTAAAAAAGCATAACAAAGATGAGAAAAAAGAGCTTTGAGCCTAAGACTAGAGGCTCCTTAATAGAAGACCTAACTGGTGGGGTCACTCTATTCTTCAAAACAAGCTCTAATATATTTACTACAAAATATTATGAACCCCTACCAGTGAGTGCACTTACCATCTCAATATAGCTTTCAATATTATCAGCCTCAAAATTCATAATTTCCACTGCAAGTGCCTTGACTCCAAGCCTTTTCTTAGTAAGAGCTACCAATTCATCCTCATCAACTGTATCAATTACAAAAATTACATGTATATTATTTTGCTACTTCATGAATTGGTATAGATTGAAAGTAACCTATTTTTCATTCAATTGAAACTTTATCTACCAAATCTCTTCATCAATCAATGCATGTCCAGTCGCAAGGAATGATCTCCCATAAATAATAAGAACGTCAAAGCAAACCTAATAGTCAAGTATGACAAAATCAACCAGAAATATGAAGGATTCAACCTTCACCAAAACATCACACAGGATTCCCACAACCTTTTTCATAGTGCAATTGTCATGAAAAGTCTCATCAAAGTACATTTGGGTGACCCCAACCTTAACTGTCTATAAACTACTAGCAGTATTAAATTAATTCTATCAAACAAATCATACAATTCTTTTGAAAAGTTGAAATAACCTATAGTATATGGAATCGTGAATGCTCCAGGATCTTTCTTCTTCTCAACCAACGATCAAGACGCGATTACACTATAATGGTTCACACTGTTGATTGGATTAAAATTTATAATCCTTTTCTTAGTCACCAAATACTTCATAAACTTTGTGAAACCAAGAATTTTTCAAGAGACTCAACTAGAGGAATATTCACTACAACTCTTTCAGTATAGACATAAGCCTTTGGTACTTTCTCTTTTTATCTTTCTTCTTTCGTCTTTGTGTAAAGGAGAAAGAGGTTGTGGAATAACAATCAATAGTTTTGAGACCTCTTTTTTTCCTTCCCCTTTCTTTGCTTGGCCTCAAATTCATCAACTAAAGGCTTTGTAGGTATATTTTTATCTACCGTCAAGTCTTCAAGTTCGGATACCTTCTTATCCTCGACAATCACTAATTCTAACATATTCTCAACAATCAAGGGAAACCATCTTACAACTCTAAGTAGTAATACCCAAGCAATAAGAATTATTCTTTGAATTTTTTATGGTGTTGCTCAAAAGTGTTCCTCATTGATAATGGTTCAATGTGGCTGATATTTGGCCAAGCAGATGCTCAAGATATTTTATGGAGGTATTATATAATTTGACCCTTTGGCTTATTCCTGAAATATTTTCCCTAATCTTTTTTAGGCAGTCTTCTATTTTCTCCACCCCTTTCACAAATTTTGATAACATATCTTCCATTATTAAGTACCTTGAACCTGCATCACGGTTCCCAAGTGGAATAGAGGGGACACTTTTGTGTTTATAACTATCCGTTTTTTTAAATCACTATCTCGTTCCCTACTCCTATCTCTATGTTTGGGTCTTTTGTAATTATTATCTCCATAGTAGTTCTATCCTTGATTCCCTTGCCTAGAGTTATAATTGTCTTGGTTAGACCCTTGGCTCTTGGCTCGGAAACTTGACACATCTCTGTCTAGATAATTTTCTCATCCTCAAAATTAGACACATCATGCATTGATTTCTTACCTTATGAACCAACCCTATTCACCTTTTTAAGCCCTGCTACTACAAATTATTTAGTGAGCAAACCAATCTCAGTCCTCAGTTGTGCCACCTGTAAAGCTTCTAACTCATTTAATGCTCTCTGCTCGATGCTCTAATCACATAAGTACCTTCAGTCTATCTACACTTTGAGTATGCCAACCTTAGTTGATATTTACGATCTAATCTAGAATATCAAAAGTATAATCCCAACATAGAATCATTAATGCCCCACCAGTGATAGTGTTGGTTATAACCTTGGTGTTTTAATTCAACTATTTGTAGAATATATCAAGAAAGCTTCTACCATTCTTCTTGTGATGTGAAATATTCTATTGTTTTTTCTTAAACCTCAACCAAGTCTCATATAATGCCTCTGAATGTGACTGCCTACAGTTATATATCTCATCTTTCAACTACAACATTCTAGAATGTGGAAACAATCTGGCCAAGAGCTTAGTCCTCAACTCATTCCAAGTAATGTTTGATCCACATGGTAACTTTACCAACCATAATATAGCCTCTCCCATCGAAGAGAAAGGAAGAAGCCACGGTCTAATTACCTCTTGCCTTACTCTAGGTAGATTATAGCATGTATGCATCCATATGAACTTCATCAAATGCATATTTCCATCACCAGTAGAAAGGTGATAGCATTCTTTTTAAATTCATCAAGTGTATCATAGCACTGGTGATGTCAAACTTAGTTCCTGAAGGTAATTCCTATAGGATAATAGAACCTATTTTACTTGACTCCAAATAATATATATTTTCTTCCATATCCTTATAGTGAGGGATATATTTTTGTTGAGGTTGTTTCCACCTAAACCTTCTTTATCATTATTGCTCATCAAGTGTATCTAGGCGGTTTGCTTTATCTTGTCTAGCCTTTTCTTCCCTAGCCTCCCACCTAATAGCTTCTTGCCTAGAATTTTTTCATCCATCAGTCGAGCAGTAATCACCTCTATAGACTCCTGACCATTATGTTATTGTGTTGGCTGATTTACGATTGTCACACCATCATGAACTCCCTCGTGAAGAACTCCTTGATTATGAACTCCTTCATTCACCATTCTTCTATTAGCTCTCAAAGTTCTCTCAAGTTTTGTATCTAGTGGATCAAGGAATTTCCTTAACTCCGTGTGTTGGGCATACACTAGTGTGCTCCCTAGAAATAATAGGCCGATAAACTCAATCTATCAACGCTGTAATTGTAGTCCCTGGCAATGGTGCCAAAATTTGATGTCGTCCAAATTAAACCTCTAAACAAAGTACAAAGCATTTGTTGATCAAACATAAAACCAAACTAGGTTGGTTTCGACCCCAAAGGAAATAGGTCACAATATAAATCAAAATACTTATCAAAGCAATCAGTAACAATCTGTAGTAAAATGGGGAGGGGGGGGGGGTTGTATTAGAATTTCAATAGTTACAATTGTTGATTTTATTGGATTTGTAATTAGCAAGAGAGAAAAGCGCTAGGATTGTGTTCCCTAATAACTTCATAACTCCACAAGTAGGGGTGTGCATCGATCAATTTGGTTTGGTTTTATGTGTTATTGGTTTGATTTATTGGCTTTTGATTTTTAAATATGCTAAACCAATAATTAACCAATAAGATATTTTTTATCGATTTATAAGATTTTTCATCCTTAATTGTTTGGTTTTTTATTTACCAAATAAGAAAATACTCATAAAAATAAAATAAAAATATAAACAACTAACATGAAAAAAATAGAATCTTAGTTGCTGCCAAAATCTACAAAACGTGTTTTAGCTTACAAGAATCTATAAATTTGATTAACTGAATGTTAGTACCAAAAAAATTGAATCCTAGTCTTTGGAATCTACTGAATGCTTGAAATTTTTCAATGTCCGTGTTTTGTGCCTTTGTTTCCCTATTTTTGTTTAAACCAGTAATTTAATGTTCAGCATCTTAACAAGGAACTAAAAATATAAAAACATTATTCAATAGAAGGTACTTAAATTCAGAGAAGCAGAAGGAAAAATTATAGTCCCTCAATTTGAAAGAATGTTGGTAAACTTTTCTATGTTGCACAAGTTACATAAAGTAAATATGTATCAAACAATTGCATGCAAGCTATGGCAACAACAGTATTCCAAATCAATCAACCAACCCCTAAGATCTGAATTTCACATCATAGTTAGTCTAAGTTTATTCATTTTTTATAGTCACGAGATGAATTATAGATGAACTAGAGAGAGAAATCCACTATTCTGGGAGGCTTGATTATTTAATAACAAATCACTCAATAGAAATTCCTAGTATTCCACCTTAACCCATGCTCAGTAAATAGAATTATAAATACCATATAAAATAAAAAAAATATTTTGTTCTACCTAGACCTCCTCTCACCTCTAGTCCCTAAAAGGGGAAAATGACAAAAAAAAAAAGAAATTAACAATGTGATCTTTAAGACATGATATCCTCAAAGGCTAAAAAGTTTAAGTATATGACAGAAGCAACCTATTTACCTCACAAAAACATAGCCAAGACACCAACTACAATTTAACCAAGTACAATGACACTCCACAGCAAAACCTTTGATTTAAAGGCAAGATCTACCAACATTTCATCCTTGGTCATGTCAGAGTTCGAAAGTGAAAATGTTAAACTCACAAATTTAAAGAAAGGAATTAATTAGAAAACAAAAGAAATCCATAATTCTTAGAACAAGAGAAGAAGCAGATGTAAATCACCAGACATGTGACAAGTGTTTAAGATAAAGACCATCAAATAAATCTAGATTTTTCTCTGTAATAATTGAACAGACGAAAGAAGAAAAGATCCAATGTACCAAGGTATGGCACCAAAAAAGAAACCAATAATGAACCTTGCAAATAAAGTCAGGAGCATTAGAGAAAAACCATGGTTAAAATTTTTGTTGATCTTTCCATGAACCATAAGATCTAGATTATAACAATCTAGTCTATTAATGTCAGGATCCAATATGCCATTAGCAACTTTCTTATTAAGTTCCATGTTGCTAAGTTGTTGTTTATTTGTACGTTTAAATTTCCCAAGGATTTAACATATGACCTGATCTTGTCTCTTGGAAAAAAGTTAGTGACTGAATTTGGTGAGCAAGGAATTTCTAAGCTAAACTAATTAGTCATTCAAGGTTATTTACATCACTTAGCTCCTCAGACAAACAAATGAGACAAACCCAATAAGATGAGATATCAAACATACAAACATAGTATATTATATACATATGTCACACAAAAACTGAAAGGATGAATGTAGATACTGGTAGAGTGAGATGGTTAAATGTGAACAAACTCATATGGAACTATAATTTATAGTAGCACCTACAAAAATTCAGATAGAACTACTTACCAAATTCACTGATCCAAGAGCAAAAATTAAGAATTTCAACTTCATTTCAGTTATCAAGAATGCTAGTATTAGCCAAATCTATAGAGAATTAATATTAACCAGTCATAAAATTTTTAATGACTATTTACAAAAATGATACAAAACTAATACAGTTAGAATATTTTACCATGTTCAACATATTCGAGGATATTGATACCTTCCTTAATATTAACATATCGTGATTCACTCCGAATTCAATCTTGAAGGCACACTAGAGTTTTCTCCAGTTTAGGAGTTAATGAACTACTAAATGAATCCAAGATATGTCCACCTGTAATAAATGCATACTCAGATGCCACGCTTGAAATGGGAATAGCTAATCTTGAGCCATCTCAGTAGAAAATCTAGGTGAGTGTATTTTCCACCAAGAAAAGACATTAAAGTTCTTAGTTTCATATTTATTTGCTTCACCAAGATACTTTTTCAATTCTATTTTAACTATTATTGTATTTCCAAATTTATATTTCATTAGATCACTCATGAATGACTCTAAAGATCCTACCGATTGGGCAGTACTACCTAAACCTGAAGGCAGTGAATTAGAATTTTCAAATAAAGAGGTAGATCAAGTTAAAGTATGTTGACCATCTTTATCTTTTCAAAAAGGCTTTACATACCCATCAATCATCAACTTTATGTAGTTTTCACTCTATTTTCTAAAATTAGTCCTTCTTCGTTCCCAAGCACCATATAAAGAGCAAACCCAACCAAAACAAACTTATGTCGAGGACCAAGAATGCAAGAAATAAAAATTATTTTATTAATTTTTTTTGGACTACCCCAATACTTATCAAACTTTTCTCTCATATTCAATTCAATTTTACCCAAAATACAATCATCATCATTGTCACTCGATATCAATTATTTAAAATTATAAGAAACCTCATAAATTTTAAGAAAGTGTAAATTTGATGCGACGTAGAGTAATCCAGATACTTCTATGATTATATCATAAAAAATTTGAATGAAATTGGTAATTTTCTTTACATGGTTCCAGTCATCACTCGAAAGTGCATCGGCAGCAATTCCCTCTTCATCCTCAGCAAACTGAAGGTAATGTGACAAGCCAATATCACGATCTGCATAACTCAAAAATCCATTTTCATACTCAATATCCCTATTCAATATCAAGTATGAAGAGTTCCACCTCGTATGAATATCCAAATATAATATTTCTTACTATTGATATCAACATCTTTACAACATTTTTGGAACCTCTTACACCTCATAGGAGGCTACCTTATGTATTTCACTATTTTTCAAACCCATTCAATAGACACAATAATAACTTTCAAACTTTCATGAACAATAATATTAATAATGTGATCCATACACCTCACATGAAGGTGTTCTCCATTCATGAAATTGGACCCCCATTTACTGAATATCTTAGCTAACTATTTCATAGTCACATCATTGAACTAGCATAATTAACTATAACGGTAAAAGTTTTATCTAAGCCCAAACCACATAAAGACTTACTAATATCATTAGCCATGTATTCACCTTTATGGCTAAAAGTTAGACAAAATTTAATTATCCTCTTGATACACAATCCATTCATTATTGATCCAATGTGTAGTGATACACATATAATTAATTAGCTGTAAAGAGGTCCAAGTATCAATGGTAAGACAGACTATTTGTTGTACTTCTCTAAAAGACCTATTCAAATTTTATTTCTCTTCTTCAGAAAGCTTAGAACAATCGTGTGTCACCATGGTACGATAAAGAATCTTAAAATTAGATTGCACTACTTTCATAAAGTTTCTAAAACCTTGCTTCTCAACAAACTTTAAAGCGAGTTCATTCACAATCACCATGCGGCATAAAGCTCTCCTACGTTGTTCTTGCTCAAGTTTCCAAGAAACAACAACCACATCACTTGTAGAACCCCTCAACAGATTGAAAGCCAATTTGGGCATGATTAAAATCAATATTTTGATTTAAGGCATCTTTGAACACTCTAACAAATGAGTAAGCATTGTTGTTACACCATTTTTACTTGAATCAGCAAAATAATCTTGACCACAATGCTTACACTTTGATTTCTTATTCCTTTCTTCATCAATAAATGATCAAAAATGATCCCATGCATGAGACCTTTTTTTCTTTCTCTCTTTTCCTTTGACTGGACATATTGTGTTTGACACGCTATATTTGAAATAATACTTTCATCAGCCAGGGTCACTAACTCATTAATTGTAATAATTTTAGCCATGTGTATGTCACTATAAATAGATTTAGACAATAATCATACAACAAATCATAAAATAATTTCAAAGTAAATAAAAATTAAGAGATTCTTAAAGGAAATTTTGAACATTATTGAAATTGAAATACTCATTAGATTTAACCCCAACTGGCAATTAGGGTGTTTGATTCAGGTCATAGATGGAGAAAAAGGTAGGAGAGTTTGAATAATTACACACAGGACACAACTGACCCTTGCCGTTGCTCGATCCTCATTGTTATCAACTCATCGTTCCAAACCCTAAATAGCAAATAACAAACCCTCTATAGAGGAAAGTAAGTATACGATTTAACTTTAGTCTTTACTCTTTACATACTAGGTATTTCATGTTTGTGAAATATATATATAAATAAATAAATATATATATATATATATAATATAAAGAAGTAATATAAATATTTATTTTTATATATAATAAATAGGGGTAACAAAGTAAATTAATGTATTCTTATTGGGTTATTCATTTAGTCGATAACCCAATAAACTAAAACCAAAATTAAACTAGTTACCCAGTAAAAATTTTTACATAATCAATAAAAAAATGTTAACACCAATAACCCAATACCAATAACTCAATAATAATTTTATTAGTTTGGTTGTTACACACCCATATCCATAGGTTCTTAGTTCTTAGTGATCTTTCATGGTGTTTGACATGTAGAATTGATAGGTTATTTTTACTTAAATGGCTTTACGCACTTGTTTAAGAAACCATCATCAAGTAATTATTCTTTTTTTCTATGTTCTTATCTATTATCCCCAATCATGGATCCCAGCAATAGTTCTCTCAAATTATCATCTCAAACTATCCACTGAAGGTTGATAGATCTAATGTTCTATTGATTATTCCTTTTTCCACACTTTACCCTACTTTCATCATGAGAAAATATAATTGTGAGTTCTAACATTTGTATTATTTAAAAAGCAGTCAAATCAAAGAAAATAAATAATATATACCCAAACACCCTTTGAGATTTATCAAATCAAAGAAAATAAACAATACATACTAAAACACCCTTTGATAATTATCTCATACTATAAATACTACCTCATTCATCCGTCATGATTTCCACAATCCTAGTTGTGGTGTTTAGCTGCTCATAATTATAAGCACATAATAATTTTGAGAAAAATCTTAATTATGGACTTACAAAAAATAATAGGAAAACCACGAATCACCCTTGAATTGAAACCTAAAATCAATGTTTGAACTTACAAAAATAGTAATATGTCTTGAAAGTAGGACCCAATAGGGTATTTAGATAAAATGAAAACCTATGCTATATAAAATTGGATTGCAAGGTCAGCAGTTAGTTTGCCTCTACCAATGAGTTGTATAGTCTAACGACACCTCATTATCTGTCTTTAGTCCATCTACTGTCTCCTTCTCTTCACTATTAGTGATGACTCATATAGTCATTCTATGAATCATAGGGAGATTCATTGCCACTAGGACACTTTTGAAATATTCTAAGACTTTTTCTGGTTCGCTCAGGACGACTGTATGTAACGATTCATTACTTAACATGATGGGTCATAGCTCTCTATTATACCCCACTTGACCTTCAACATTCCCATGGCCAAAAATCCTTGGAATCACCACAGTTATAGGCTACAACTCATAGCATGACCCAATGAATCATATCTTGCTCACATCAACACTAGTACCATATAGCATATCTTAAGGACTTTTATCACTCCTTCTCAGAATGACACTTCCTACGACTCATAGCAGAACCCAATAAGTCATGGGTTGTCATCATTATTCGTAGGTACTCTAATTTTTTATGTATAAATATCTACTGGAGTGATGATAGTTAGGGCTATGATTTATATCATGACTCAATGACACATAGTCAAGTGTCCATAATCCATACTTTTGTCGATTTTCCTCTTTTCTCTTTACTCACATTTGAGCCCTATTTTTTGGTAAAACCAGAATAAAAATATCATGTCCGCATAAACCAACCTATTAATTAGAAAATTTTCCTCATTTTAAGCATCAAAAGTATTATGAATCCACTCACATCAGTATGTGGTGATTAGGTTTAAAATTGGGAACTACCATAATGAAGTGATATTTGATGTAGTTACCATACAAAACTATCATTTCTTTCTAGGAAGGTTGTGGCAATACAATCGTTCAACCAAGCATGATGAAAGGACCAATAAGTGTTCTCTTTAGTTGAATAGTCATAAATATGTTCTTCACCTCCTTTTAGCTTCACAAGTGAATGAGGTATATCAAAAAATGAGATAGTTGAAGAAGAAGAATAAGAAAGGAGGAGAAGAGGATTATAAAAAAGAGTAATGTATGAGAAGAGTGGAGGAATTTTAAAGCAAAGATCCAAATAGTGATGTTGGCTAGGTACAAGGATGTTATGGAGGATGTTAAAAAATAGAAGTCCTTGATCCTTATTACACATATGGATTATGTGTTGAAAAATAACCATTCTAATTCTTTTCTTCCCCATTCTATTTCCTTTCTTTTGTAGGATTATGATGATGTCTTCCCCAAAGAGCTTCCAAGTGGATAACCCTCCTCTTCAGAGTATTGAACACCAAATTAACTTTGTGTCGGGTTCACAATTGCTAAAGCAAACTAGCCTATCGAAGCAATTCAAAAGACACAAAAGATTTTCAAAAATATGTTGAGGAACTCATAAACAGAGGCTATATAAAAGAGAGCACGAGTAGATATGCCATCCCCATTTTGTAAGTTTAAAAGAAATATGAAACATAGAACATATATGTTAATTATCGATCATTCAACAAGATAACAGTAGAATATCTTTACTCTATCTCTAGATTATATTACATATTAGATGAACTCAGTGGTTCTTATGTGTTTCAAAAAATAGACGTTAGGAGTGGGTACCACCAAATTTAGATGAACCCCAGTGATAAGTGAAAAACTACCTTCAAGACCACATTTGGTCTATATGAATGGATGGTTATGCCTTTCATGATTACCAATTCTTCTAGTACTTTCAAGTGATTGATAAACCATGTTATGAAACCATTTATAGGGAAATTTATTGTGGTATACTTTTATGAAAGTTCCTAGATGAGCATGTTGAACATTTAAAGGTTTGTTTGATATGCTCAGAAGAGAACATTTTATGCTAATCTTGAAAAATGCTCATTTTGTGTGGATGAAAAATTGCTACTTCTTTCTCATGGGTTATATACCCTACTTCCCACACTCCTATGACCTTGGCTCAATATTTTCATGGAGCTTGTTTTGGATTTTCCAAGGAAAAAGAGGGAAAGATATAACATCTTTTTAGTGGTTGATAGATTCTCAAATATAGATCATTTTATTCCATGCCACAAATGTGATGATGCTTCAAATATAGCATCTTTGTTCATTGATAATATTGTTAAATTGCATGGAACTCTTCAAACCAACATGACTGATAGGGATCTAAAATTTCTTAGTCACTTCTTGAAGGAATTATGGGGTAGGATTGGTACCAAGTTATTTTCTACTTCTTTCAACCCATAAATCGATGGCCAAACCAAATTTGTAAATAGGACCTAGGGTTGTATGCTTCATGTCGTGGTGCGAAGTTAGCCTTATAGGAGAACACTTGACTTTTGTTGAATTTTCTTATAATCACATTATTCATAACATTATTGTCATGTCATTATTTGAGTGTGCGTATGGTTTAACCCCAAAACCGCCTTAGATACCACCCCTCCTTCTCAAGATATTGTGTAAAGCATAGCGAAAAGAATTAGAGTAAAACCTATGAAGAAAATTCATCAAAAAAGTGAGGCATTATCTTGAAAGAAAGATGTATGAAGTATATAAGAGACTAAACAAGGGTTGCAAAAAGCTTGTACTTGAGCCGGGAGAATGGTATAGGTGCATTTTTTAAAAGAGTGATTTCCTACTCATATGAAGACAAAGCTGATGCCACATGGAGATGGTCTTTTGAAAGTTATTGAGTGCATCAATGAAAATTTATATGAGGTGGACCTTATTTTAGAGGATCAAGTTTATAAGAATTTCAATGTATGTGATCTTTCACAGTGTGCTACTCTTGATAATGATATCTCAAATTTGAGGAAAAATTCCCTTTAGGAAGGAGAGGATTGTATGATCTAGGTTTTCTTAAGTCCTTTTACTTATATTCAAGCTAGGAAGTTTCAAGAAACTTAAGGATTTCTTACAAAGATAAAGGTCCTTGGCTATGTTTTGATGCTAAAATAAGGGTTCCAAATGTTGATGGTTGCTTTGAGGAATGACCAAGAATTAACAAGGTGTCTAAAAGAGCTCACCAAAGAACATGAGGGATTGACTAAGTGAAGGGAGAGCTTGCTAAAGTAGAAATACAGTTTTTCCACTTTGGCATAGGGAGGGAGTAGCATGGCAGATAGCGAGATTTGGTGCACCTATATATTGTCCCCTAACTACCTCTTTTAGCTTAAGGGTCACTTATGGGCCCATGATTTTAAATAGCTAGGCTTTCCTTTCATTTAGTAGTTTATGTTCAATTGATAAGAATACTCCTATTGAGATTTGAGCTTGACGAGCTTGTATTGAAATTTTGTTTAGAGATGACTTGTTATGTGGGAGTTATATTCCCTCGAGGTCAACATAGGAGGTTCGATGCATGTAGGTTAATTTTAATAGAGGTATTTGTGGTTGATATACCCATTGGTTGCTTTTTAGTTTCTTACTTGCGTCAATATTAATATTTTTTATCGCTTTCTTTAATTTCCACGCTTTGTTTCCATTTTTGTATCTTGAATCACATCAATGAGAGACCTTGTTTAGAATTATCTATGATACATATTGTTATAATATGATGCCATTTGGCTTGAAGAATGCATGTGGTACTTACCAGCAACTGGTAAATTAATGTTCTAAGACAAATAGGATAAATAATGGAAGTATACATTGGCGATATTCTTGTAAAGTCTCTATAAGAGAAGGATCATTTGACCATCCATGGGAAACTTTTGGAATTTTAAAAAAGTACAACATGAATGTAAACCTCGAGAAATATGGCTTTGGGTTTGGATCGGGGTAATTTCTCCATTTTCTTATTTTCAACAGAGGAATAAAATTTAACTTTAATAAGATTAAAGTGATCAAGGATATACCATAAATACTTCATAGTTTCAAATCCATGGAAAGGCTCACCGAGAAGGTAACGATACTCTATCACTTTATCTCTAGGTCATCGAATAGGTGTTACTAGTTTTTCTCACTCCTAAGGAAGTAAGCTTAATTAGAATGGACCCCACAATGTCAGCAAGCTCTGCCAGAGCTGAAGGTATATTTTGAAGTCTATTGTTATTGGCAAAATCAAAAGAGTGTAATGATTATTTCTATATTCGGCCATGTCTGAGGTGGTGGTAAGTGTTATGCTCGTGCTCAAAGTAAAAGTATGCAACGCCATATCTATTATATTAGTAAGAATTTATTAAGTTTATAAACTTGATAATCACTTATGAAAAACCTAAATCTAGCTCTTGTGCAAGCAAATAAAAACTCAGATGGTATTTTAAGTGTAAGCTAATTGTGGTGGTCATGGCGTACCTTTAAGAAGTACCCTACATAAGACCAAACTCTCAAGAAGGATGTATAAATAGGATATGGAGTTAAGTGAACTTGACATCAAGTTCTGGCCCCTAACCACCATTAATTCATAAGTTTTATAGGACTTAGTGGCAGATTTTAGTCCAGGAATGGAACCCCAGGGCAATAAAGAGGTAATCAGAGTCTCTAAAGGTTGTTATGGTGTTTGGACCTTATACACTGAGGAGGCTTACAATGAGAAAGTGATCGGCTTAGGGAAAATCCTGATAACCCTAAAAAAAGAGTGAGACGGTCCATAAGTTGTGCATGGTTGACTAACAATAAGATGGAGTATGAGGCCCTACTCATCGATATTGATCTAGCTAGAGGAATTGTTATAGAGATCATTAAGATACTCTATGACTCCTAGTTCATGGTAAGATAGTTCAAGCGAATTTATGAGGCAAGGGATGATAAAATAGCAAAGTATTTATATAAAGTGTAGGAGTCCATGTCCTGACTCAAGGAAAGAATGATCAAACAAAGACCTAGAAAGTTGAATAAGGAATTTGATGCATTGGCCAACTTGGTTTCCACCACAGACACAGAAGAGATAGCAAAGTCAGTTATCGTATTTGTTGTACTCTACATAGGAAGTTCCTAAGTGAGGGAAACTAAATTCAACAAGCCTATTCTGGGTCTTGCAAAGTGTCTATAGAAGACACTTAAAGGCCGAGGAAAACCCTAACACCCAAAGGCTTCTCGGCCGCTCCAAATTAAAGTAGAAAGGTCTTGCTTGGTTGATGAAGTTCTCTATAGAAGATCCTATCCATGTCTCATGTCTCGATGCATCAACTATAAGAACACAACTTATTTCATGAAAGAAGTTCACTAGGGAGTATGTATACACAACTCAAAGGGAGAGTCACTAGTGCTCAAGTTGATTAGAGCGAGGTACTATGGGCCACAAATTAAGCAAGACTATCAGGACTTTATTCAAGAATATGAAAAAATGTCATCAATATGCTCATGACTTGCATTAACCCTGAGAACTATTTTAAATATTTTGTCAGCATATCTTTTCAGAAAATAGAGAATGGATATCATAGGAACATCACTCACAATACCAGGATAGGTAAAATTCTTGCTTGTTACAACTAATTACTTCTCAAAGTGGACCAAAGTACGGGCGTACAAATAGATTAGGAAATGTGAGGTGATTTATTTCATTAGGGATCATATTATTTATCGATTTAGTATACCTCAAGAGATAGCATGCAATAATGGAATCAATTCATTTGAGAATAGTTACAAAACTATTGGATGAGTTGCAAATCAAGAAGATCACCACCTCCACATGTCATCCCAGCAAAAATGAAAAAGCAGAGTCCACTAACAAAATATTATTGTATAGTCTTAATAAAATGTTGGAACATATGAAGGCAATTGGATTGGGTAGTTACCAGAAGTGACATAGGCTCACATGACCACAATAATGTCTAGCACCAGCAAGACCTCTTTTTCGTTAATTATAGTGTAGTTGCAAAAATATAAGTAGAAATTAAGGAGCCCAGCTTGTGAGTCATAAGGGTGAATGAAGAATCTAACAAACAGGATATGCAAGGACTACTAGACCTACTATATGAGCATAGGGAAGTATTGCTCCCAAGGATGGCTGCACAAAAACAAAGAATGAAAAGGTATTATAATAACAAAGCAAATTATAACCCTTTAGGATGAGTAATTTGGTGTTAAAAAAGGTAACCCTAGGTACCCAAAATCCAAGTGATAGAAAATTGGGCCTCGGATGGAAAAGCCCATAAAAAGTAATTGGCATTGCATGAAAGAACATTTATTAGTTAGCAGACTAGAGTGGAACACCTCTCTAAAACAAATGGAATGTCGGCCACCTAAAGAAATAATATTGTTGAAAATACAGACACCCCCTAATTTACAATAATTTACACTACACCCATTTTCCCTTTAACAAGTTTCCATCCCTCTTGGATTTATCTGGGAAGGTTTTTAACGAGGTAAAAACCAAGCCGATTAGAGGGGATAAATGAAATATCCATGACTGAAGCAGAATCCTTATCACCCTAAGTTTGAAATACTAGAGATCGCCATAGCAGAAATCCCAAAGATAAAGATGAACTAGGGATAGGCTAATCAGCACCAAGGCAGTTTTCAAGAATTCACAAGAATGTACAAAAATTTCATGAAAATGTGCAAAAATCGCTACTCTTCCTAAGATGGAAAAGATCTGCCATAGTTTGTAATAGGGACTTTTCTCTACGTAACTAAATTGAGCTTTGAATAACATTAAAAGAATACTACATAAATGAATTGACCTTTGAATAAAATTAAAAGAATAATTCATGAAGTCTAGTGCCATGAAATGATTCAACTTTCAAATTATTAAATCATTTTTATCTTTCACGTTTGATGATAGTCACATATGTTTGAGTCGATTTAAAAATGATGAAAACATAAAAAAAAATTCTGTGTAATTAGCCCCTATTGTCTTCAAGATGAAGACAAAACTATAAATGTATATATATTCAACAAAGGCACACACCCCTCAGTTACACAATGTCCATAAGAGGAGCACCTAAATTGTAAAATCAATAGGTAGCCACATTCGTCCACTATTAAAAGACCATCTCTAGAAGAAGGTTTCAATATTTTAAATCCCAAATAAATAAATAAAAAATCAATAGGAAAGTAGAATAAAAAGATCTTACAATCTTAAAGCTAGAAGTCATAATTATATACTGGCTAGGTAAAAAATCTCAGATAAAGAAAAACTACATGAGAACTAAGAAAAAAAGCAGGAGGGGCTTAAAGGGCAACTGAGTCTCTATCCTCATATAAATCATCGGTAGCAGAAGTCATCTCCCCTAAGATCAACGGATCAAAGTTGACAACTTTGACAAGATTTCAGTGATTCCGTCTTCTATTAATTTTTTATTCAAATTCAATTCCAACAAATAAAATAGAAAATTCTTGAGTAGACTAAGCTATCGAGCTCCCTTGATCTCTACTATCAACATGGTGGGGTTATCTTAAAGAAGCTCTAGGTTAGCAAGACTCTTTGACCACATACTAGTAGGATGATAATCCAAAAGGTATTTCTTAATATTTGACCCTCTTCTTGTACTAGCCTTTAGTCTTTTATTCACAGCTTTTCTCTCCCTAGAAAGGTCTACCATCCAAATTCGGACAGATCCTTGCACTTTTGAGGGCTCTAAAATCAATCCTAGAGGATGCCACCACATTAGTGCTCCTTTCATACTAGTCCATTGCGAGACACCTACTGAATAGTCTCGTGCATCTTATTTGCAAAAATGTTGAGATCTCTCGACTTGATCATAACCAGGGACCAAAGTGTATTTAGCCTATTTTTTATTTAGCTTTGTTGCCTTGGTACTGCTCTCTAGTAAGGTAGAGTAGTTTTAATTCGGCATAATACATAAATATGACATTAAATTTGACACCAAATTATAACTTTGACCTTAAACTTTGATAGTTTACAAATAGAACCTTTAACTATTCAAAATCTGAACAAATATGACCTCCGATTTTGCAACCTCCATGCATGAGTTTCACTTATATCTACGTGGATATATAATCCAATCATACGGTGTCACGTCATTAAAAATGTTGATTGAGAGGACTTTTGATTTGGAACTTAAAACGAAGTCGTTTTGCTTCTATAAGTTAAAACCACGTTGTTTTGCTTCTAAAAGTTAAAACAACATCATTTTGCTTATTATTATTATTATTGTTATTATTATTACTATTACTATTACTATTACTATTACTACTACTACTATTAATATTACTACTACTACTACTATTACTACTACTATTACTACTATTACTACTACTATTATTACTACTATTACTACTATTATTATTACTATTATTATTACTTTATTATTACTATTATTATTATTATTATTATTATTCCTGTAACATTCCTTCTATTTTCGAAACCAAAAAAAAAAGAAGGATATATTTTATCTAAACCTTGTATTCAAAGACCGCCTGAAATTGAAGGATTTGAAAAAATTTCTCAATTAGAAAAACTTTTAGATAAAAAATTTTCTCATTTAAACGTACAACCTCTTGAGGTATCTGATGATTTTGTGCAAAAACTCGAGTCTAATTTTGCTGATAATATAGAATCTGCTCAAAGGTATGGTTAGAAAACAACCGGGGAAAAAATATGCTGACATTCCCCATATGTCTACTGCGTATTATCCACGTCCAACTCCTCAAGATGTTCTGATAGAGGAAAGGGATTGGAATCAAACAAATACTTATTATAGTGGGGATCCTATTTATGAATGGAATATTGATGGATTATCAGATCGACAAATCTCTATTCTTATCCACCGTATGCCAATGTTCTCTACTATTGCCACAGCTATTGCATTAGCAGAGAATCGGGCCAATCGTACTGACCCAATAATTTGCAAAATAATTGTTGCGGGCTTTACTGGCCAACTTCAAAGATGCTGGGATAATTTCCTAGATGATGATAAATGCGAAGCTATTTTTAATGCCACTAATGATAAACCAGGTAAAGATAATTTAGGTCGACCGCTACGGGTAGGACGACCAGATGTTGTTTATACCCTTATGCTTACAATAATTAAACATTTTGGAGGTAGATTTACCTATCAATATGAGAACATTAGAACTCTCCTTAACGGTTTAAAATGTAGACATTTAGGAGAATTTAGATGGTATAAAGACACCTTTCTTAGTAGGGTTATGGATTTACCCAAAAGTAAGTATGAGCATTGGAAAGCAAAATTCATTGATGGTCTTCCCCCTTTATTTACTAAAAGAGTTAGAAAAACACTTAGAGGATCTTATGGTGAGATCCAATATTTAGAGAAAACTTATGGTCAGCTTATTGTAGCTTGTACTCAAGAGGGTTTAGCCCTTTGTAACGAGCTGAAATTAGCTAGACAGATTAAGCTTGACAAACTTAGAGAAAAATCCTAATTAAGAGATTTTTGTGAACAATTTGGTATGGATAAACCAGTCGCAAGAAAAACCCAAAGATATTGTAAGTCTGATAAACCCTATAGAAAGAAAAGCTCTAGACATAGAACTAAAGAAGAACGTAAACAAGAAAAAACTATCGTAAGTCTACCAGGTTTATGAAAAATAGATTCAAAAGAGAGTTAGCAAAAATCAAGTGCTATAGGTGCAACCAATATGGTCATATAACTCCAAACTGTAAGTTACAAAAACCTAAGTCTTTAGGACTTTTTGATGAAGTGCATGACCAAGTCTATGGTTTATTATATACTTCCTGTTTTGAATCTGATTGTGATTCTGCATCTGAAAATGATATTGAACTACCTAGTTCTGGTAGTGAACCAGATCAGGTTAATAAATGCAATGAATGTAATAATGATACTTGTAATTGTGATGAGATGATGTATAAACTACAAGCCCAATTTGAAGATCTTGATTTAAATATTCAAACTCTTACTGCTGATAATGTCCTTGAATTACTGAAGAAGGTTACAGATGAAAAACTACGTGAAAAAAACATTAATTTTTCTACTCAAAAATCTTCTACTAATACTGCTAGTACTTCTAAAGATACTACTTACGATAATTATCATATGTCTTATTCTTTATTTGAGGTAGATCGATGTTTTGCGTTGAGTCAATCTCCAAGTAGAGATACAACCTTTGATGATTTAAAAATAGAAGTTGAAATATTAAAAAAGAAAATTAGTTCTTTAAAACAAAAACAGATGATCTCCGATCATAGGATTTTAAAAATTGAAGAAAAAATTTCTGAGATTTCTGAAAATACTATTTCTTTTACTTCGAAAGAAAAAGAAAAGGATTTTGAAAACTCTGAAGATTTTGAGATGGATAAACTTAGTCCAAAAGATGATTTGAAAAGGGATTGTTTCTTAGGTATGATGCAACTAGTTACTGCTTTTAAATAGTATATAAATTGCACTATTCTGATTAGTAAATAATTTTCTATCACTAATATTACTATGATTGATAATGGTGCTGATGTCAGCTGCATTTAGGAAGGTTTAATTCCAACCAAATATTTTAAAAAAATTACTCACATAATTAAGTCTGCATCTGGTCATAAACTTGATATCAACTTTAAATTGCCTAATACTCATATATGTTGAAATAAGGTTTGCATTCCGTATTTCTTGTTTTTGGTAAAAAACAGTTATATCCTTCTATTATTTTAGGAACACTTTTATAAATGCTATTTATCCTTATACGCATATTGATGTGACTGGTTTTAAGGCTACCTATAAAAATAAAGAAATCTCTTATCCTTTTGTTACTGATCCTGTAACAAGAGATATAAATGCTCTTATTAGTATGAAACAAAGGCAGGTAAATTTCTTACAATTAGAACTAATGAGCATGAATATTCATGAATCAATGAAGTCTGTAAAAATTCAAGAAAAAATAAAAATGATTTCTGATCAATTGACAATTGATATTTGTGCTGATCACCCAAATGCCTTCTAGGATTGGCAGAAACATATTGTTTCTCTTCCTTATGTAGATGGTTTCAGTGAGGAGAAAATACCCACTAAAGCTCTACCCTGGCAGATGAATACAGAGTTAGTAGAATTCTGTAAAAGGGAGATTGATAGTCTCTTGTAAAAGGGTCTTATAAAATCTTTAAAATCCCCTTGGTCTTGTACTGCCTTCTATTTTAATAATGTTGCTGAGCAAGAACGTGGTATACCTAGACTAGTCATTAATTATAAACCCCTGAATAATGGTTTAAAATGGATAAGGTACCCAATACCTAATAAAAAGGACTTGCTTTCTAGACTTTATGATGCCAACATATTTTTAAAATCTGACCTTAAATCGCTTTATTGGCAAATTCAAATTGATAAAAACCATACTTATATAACTGCTTTTAACGTCCCTTTTGGGCAATATGAATGGAATGTCATGCCATTTGGTTTGAAAAATGCTTCTTCAGAATTTCAAAAAATTATGAACGACATATTTAATTCTTATGTGGATTTTATAATTGTTTATATTGATGATATTCTTGTGTTCTCAAAAACCCTTGAATTACATTTTAAACACTTAAATATGTTCAAACAATTAGTATTGCAAAATGGTTTGGTTATATCTAAACCAAAAATGTCCTTGTTTCAGACAAATGTTAGAGAAATTCATCTGCTCACTAAGTTTTTTAACTAACTCAATTAAGTCGTCAATTTTTTTATCAAGAGATGAAATATATTCTCCTAAAACTTTAACATATAGACTCAAATAATTATTTTGGACGATAAGGTTATTTATTTCAGAAACAATGATTTTTCCTACATCCTCATCAACAAACTTTTGGAAAGCAAAAAAAGTCATTCCAGTATTATTAGGTAATACAAAGAAAGACTGAGGAGGATACATGGATAGAATAATTGTACCATCAGAATTTTGATAAGATCTTTCAATAATTTTTACATAGGACGGCAAATATGCAGACATAAATCATGGCACAAAAAAGATAATTTTACTATGTAAGACACATATTTCATAGAATTCTTCAGATATATTTCGTAATTCATCAGGACTATAAGTTTCAAAAAACCATGTCCTAAAGGTTTTTTATTTTTCACAAAAAAATCTTTTTGAATATATTTTCTTGCCTGAGAACTAGGACTAAAATCAATAAGTTGTGTCATCATAATTAAACAGAATTAATATCAAAATCCATCTCAGATGGGGTAGGATTTTCATTATCAAAATCTTGAACTATATTAGTTTTAGAGTTGATTTTAATCTTTTCTACACCTTTAGGTGTAACATGCGAATCTGCAGAATTAATCGTATGCAAAGATGCAACACGATTCCTAGCTGGACCATAATCAGGTTCTATAGGAGAAATATGATGTATAGAAGGAAGTCTTTTTGGCAGAGAAAAAGAATTTCTATAGACTGGAGGATTATTATCAAATTGCAGATAAATTCGTCCATTAGAATTTTGAGTTACATGAGTTAACTCTGAATTAGTCACATCCTCCGTTAATTGTTTTGGAGAAGTAACTGAATTTAAAATCCATGTTTTTAGGAAATCAATTTCATCCCATCGAATAGGTCTTCGGGTAGTAACCATGGATTTGATAAAGTTAGTTTCAATAATCATAGTGCAATCAGTAGTAGTAGTAGTATTTTTCTACTACTATTTCGACATATTACGTACTACTATTGCTTCTATAAATATACACTAGTACTACTACGACTAATTATTATTATTATCAATAATAATAATAACAATATTTTAATAAAATTTTCATCTATTTAACTTTTTATTAATAACATTTTAATAACATTAATTTAATATACTATTACTATTGACCTTAATAACGTTAATTTAATATACTACTATTAATGTCCTTAACAACCTTTTATTAATAACGATAATTTAATATACTATTACTACTTCCCTTAATAACGTTTTATTAATAACATTTTATTAATAACATTTTAGTAACGTTAATTTAATAACATTAATTTAATAATATTTTAATAATATTAATTTAATAACGTTTTATTAAAACTATAATTTTCTTACTTATTATTAGTATAGTTTAATTTTTGAGTCGAAAATAATGAAAAAATAATAGTGAAAAGTCATTTAAATATATAAAAAAGGAATTAGTAAGGGCATAATAGTCATTTTTCCCTTTTTCCCCTGTTGGAACGCTCAAATTTTTAGCCCGACGCGTTTAGTTTTGCGTGTACAACACACGTTTTGCCACATAGGATCGGAAGTCATATTTGTGCAGTTTTGAATAGTTAAAGGTCATATTTGTGCACTATCAAAATTTATCATATTTATGTATTTTGCCTTTTAATTTCTTTATCACCTTAAATAGGCATAGTTAACGTTCTCACGCCGTCGCAAATCTTAGGTGAAAATAGTTATTGACATAATAGAGATTGATTAAACTTTATGTTGTCTTGCTTGACATTCTCTCAACTTGGACAAGCTATTACATTTGAGAAATTGCTTTAGTGTTAAGGATTATATTACTTTATACTCATTTGAAACTGTAATGGCCATTTTATATTATTTTAAACTAATATTTTTCATTTTATCAGTGATTCACCCTGTTCACTTTGTACTAGTCATCATATTTTGTTTTATTATTGGTCTTATTATTCCTACGATCATCTGTCCATCATACCCATATTTCAAGTTTACCATTATACAGATTGTCCTTGGCAAGTGTTCCAGCTGTAGCTACTTTTTTTTAGTTAGAAATCACTTAAGGGCTAGTTTGGTGGAGTGTATAAGAATAATGCAAAATATAATATATTAGTAATGCTTGTGTTAGTTATACTTGCATTAATTATGCTTGTATTTTTCTTATGCAGTGTTTGATTCGATGTATTAAAAAAAACATGAATTACAGAATTTCTAAATTTTTTTTTTTTTTTTTTTATACATAACACCCTCAATATATATGTTGGAAAAGGATGCGGGAATTTTTTGAGGGCTAATAGAGTCTTTAAGCATGTTAATGCATGCATTAGATCCATTGCATTACTAATGCCATGGATTTTGAGGTATTAGTAATACACATCTCAATACACAATAGAGTGTATTAGTTATACATAGCATAAAAAGGTGTACCAAACAAGGTACTACTAATACACATTAAACTAATGCGTGCATTAACATTTCAATACACTCTACCAAACGACCCCTTAGTTGTAATTTTTACAAGGTGTAGCAATTGAGTTGTGAAAATTGCAAGTGGGACATTTTCAGCTCTTTCATATAAGAGAGCGTTGGATTTGCTGCAAATAGAAAAGGTTAATTTTGAGTTGCCTTAAAGTGAATTTGTGTTAGCTACTATTCATTTTAAAAAACTAGTGGGGATGGATAGTTCTAGCTTACAAAAATCTAATCGTATATCAATGAAGGAAGACAGAGCTGGTTTTATTGTTATTAGGAAAGGAGATATGGTTGGAGTCAATATGAAATTGACTGATTCTCAGGCTAAAGTTAATCCTCGATAACCACTATTATCTGTCTTATTTGTTGATCTTGTTGAATGTTTCTATGGTTCTTGAAGAATTGTTAATTTTATAGAGAACACATATAAATACACTACTATGGTGAAGCTTTGGTTCTTTCTTTAGGTACTATAGCCTTTTTCTATCTATAATTAACCTATATTATTTATCAAACTTTAGCCAAGTGTGTTATTTTGACAACAGTCAGGAAATCAGTTGTTAGTGTATGATAATTAATCAAATGTTTGCAGGATATCATGGTTTGGTCTAACTTATATTGTAAACCAATGTCTTTCAATTATTAAAGAAATCACGAAAAGATAGTTTAAGTGAATTGAGTGTTTATCCTTCTAATGATAATTTCTTCTCTTGTACTTCCCCTTCTTTTTATTTTTGCTCCTCTTTATCTCGAACATTCTCTTTAAATCATCACGATACTCATGTTTTTTTTTTGTGTGTGTTGTTATAATTAGATCTGCCAATTATCAAATGGAAAATCTCAGAAGAAAAAGAAAGCAGTTCTCCAATCATTTTAAGGAAAATCGTTATAAGAAAATGATGAGGAATGAAACATGAAATGAAAAAAGGAAGGGTCTAAAGAGACTAGGGCTGGGCATAGTTTGGTTTAAACAGAAAAAATCAAAAAATTGAACTGAAATTTAATTTTGATTTAGTTTTTTGATTTTTTGGATTGATTTCGGTTTCAAATTTTAGAAATTTGGTTAAACGGTTTGGTGTTTGGATTTTCAAATTTTTTTTTTGGATAAACCAAAAAACCTAAATTATATAAATAATATATTATAATTTTTATATATATTTTATTATATATGTAAGTATACTAAAATATAATATAATCTGATATAACATATAAATATATAAATTATAATTATTTAGTAACCCTAAATCCTAATATACTGCTTTGTTTTAGTCCCTAACATTAACGTGAAGGCTGCAACGATGCTCAATTATCATCAGTTCGTCAGTTCATTATGTATCCTCAGTTCGTCAGTTCATTTCAACATCGTCAACGACAGTCGACAGTCATTTGTTCAGTTCGTCACTGTCGTCGGCAGTCGCTGCCAACTGCGGCTACTGTCGTCACGCCAACAGCGATGACTCAATGAGGTCGATATTTATGGTTATTTCATACGTATTGAATTAATTATATTTGGAAATTAAAATAGGTTTGAAAAAAAGATTATTTTTCTAGAAAAATCACCAATTTTAAATGCTCACTATTTTAATCGTTAAAGCCAAAATAAAAATTGGAAATAACCAAACCGAATTTGTAAAATCGAACCAAATCAAAATAATTTTGGTTTGGTTATGGTTGTCATTTTCGTCAATTCAAAAATTAAAAAATCGAATCGATATTCAACCCCTAAAAGAGATTGGACTATTGGGAGAAACAAATGTCTCCGACTTCTGATAAATCTCAAATTTGGAAATTACTTTAACATTATTGTCAATTACCTTCTTTAAATAACTATCTTGCTTTTACTTTCTCATAGAGATAATACATCGAAACACCCCTAAACTTGTAGCCAAAACTTACTTTAGACCCTAAACTTGTATGACAATTATTTACCCCCCTTAACAACTTTTAAGTGAATTAATTTCAGCCTCAAAATCACAACCCCACTCTCACAACAGAGAGTGCACTACACATGCGCCATGTCATTGCCAAATCAGTGTCATGTCATTGCCACATAATAAATTATAATTTTTTTGTTTAAAAAATAATCCCACACATTTATGTACACTCTCTCTTTATATATATATATATATATATATATATAAATAAAATTCCCCCCCGCCCCCCCTAAACATGTTTTCTCTTATTCACAACAAGAAAACACTACAATGGTGTACAGTGAAGAGCTCGCGAATGAGAGTAAATGACAGTTAATCTCAAAGCTACGGATCCATCCACCCCCGCACCCCCTTCCTTATGGGCTTTCTTCTTCATCCCCCTGCAACCGCCGTCGCCCCCACCCCCCTCTCTTCCGTCTCCTTCCTCCTCATCTGGAAAGGAAGTTTTCAAACTCCAAATAACCCCCAAGTTTTAAATTTATCTTCAGTTCATAGATGTTTTTCAATTTCAATTTCATTTCAATTTTTCATATCCACAAAGATAAATGAGACTCCCTTCAATTTCAATTTCATTTCAATTTTTTATATTCATAAAAATTATATATATTATGATGGTGTGTCTATTACAAAGAGAAAAAAATGGAGTCTCGATCGTGGTATTTTTCGGTGAGGTGGGTGATTTCCAATGAGGTGGGTGTTTTTCGGTGATGTGTGTGCCTCCTCCGTTCACTCTCGATCTCACTGTGTATGTGTGCATAGTGATCTGTGGAGTGAAAAAAGAAAAAAATGAAGTATCCGATCTTCCAATGTCACATTAAAGAATTTTATCAAATTTTTAGCAAGTCTCAATCATATTTGGCAATTGGATGAGGAGAAGCCAAGATCTTTCAACTTTAATCTTGTTTTTGTGATGACAATTTACAAATAATGCACCAACAATGTGTTGGGGAATTGGGGGGGTGGGGTGAAGGGAACGAGGGGGGAGGGGTTGAAGAAGTTGAAGAAGTGAAGAAGATGAATTTTTTTTTTTTATATATATATATATATATAAAGAATTCGTAAAATTTAAAATGTGGGTCCCGCATTTTTTCATGCTTTTTTGGCTATTCACTCGCTGTTTGTTTAAAAATTTGCTACGTCAGTAATTTGGGTGGAAATTAATTCACTTGAAAGTTGTTAAGGGGCGCAAATAACTGGAATACAAGTTTAGGGTCTAAAGTAAGTTTTGACTACAAGTTTAGGAGTTTTTCGATGTATTATCTCTTTTCTCATATGTTGATGTTACTCACTATTCTGAAACTGTTTTTTATTTATAGATAAATTTTTTGAATCTTACTGCATAAACTCACTTTTAGGGGATTTAATTTTTTAGAGGGCTTTCTCGTATGAAGCTTGCTTACTGAATGCTTTTAATTTGAATTTTTTTTCTTAGCAAAGTAGTCCCTATGTGCTTTCTGAAAGCTGAATTGACTTTTGAACAATGCGTATTAAATTGAATTGCTGCATAATTTACACATTTTAGTTTTGGAGTTAGCAAAGTCATCCTAATATGATTTCTTGATATTTGAATTGATCGCTGTACAATGCTAGTGAGACTTAAATATTGCTTTAGTCCTTGTCTTTTAATGGCTATATTGTGAGTTCTCTCTTTCTCGTTCTTTAAGTCCTGATATTGGGTAGGAACTTCAATTTTTCTATGTCCCCAGCATGTTGTGCATTTTGATGTCCCCAACATGTTGTATATTTTGATAACAGTAAGAAGATGGCGAAAAATTTTATGATGGATGAGACTCAACCAATAAAAGTTGTGTGAGTCTCCATCCTTTGTTTGACAAGTGAAAATATGAGTCCCACGTGGACTTTGTTCCTACGCTTTTCCTTTTTTTATTCATTCTCGTTGGTCGTCTTCTCTCTCATTTTTCTCTCTCATCCTATTTGCCTAATAATATTTGTCCATTATTAATTTGACACATAAACTAAGAAATAATAAAAATTTAGAATGATTTTACTATATTATTCTTTGAATATAATAAATTTAGTTCTTTAATAATGAAATTGAGTAATGAATAGTGCCTAATAGCCAAAACAAAATGGACAAAAAATAATTCATTAATTTTTCAAATTAGACAAACACCGTTGATATTTATTTTTGTTAATATGGACAAGTATTATTGCTCAAAGGGAGTAATCAATGTCACAAAAATGTTAAAGCTTTTTCTTTCTATGAAAAAATAGAAAATGCTAATTACCCTAAAAATTTTTAGTACGAGTTTTTATCTGATTTTCCCCATAAACCTTATCTGTGTAATCTAATCACATATAAGGTTTTGCAGATTTATAGAAATTGAAAAAAATAAACGTTTTTTTTGAAATCTTTTTTCACTTTATTTAATAATCAGTATTTAACTTCTAATCCAACTTGGAGGGGTATTCAAATTCGAAAAATAGGTTATGACATTTTTTTCATTTCATTTTTTTTACTTTTTATGTTTTATTTAAGTAAATTCATTTATTAATATTATTTTAAATATTTTTTGTAAAGAGTACATCAAACACAACTCCAATATATATATATATATATATATATATATATATATATGAAATCTATGTAAAATGCCTAATAAGGACCCATTTAACCATTAATTATATTCACCTTATTCTGAAATATGTATTTATTTTTTTTTTAGAAATTTTTGTTTGGCCATAAAAACACCAAACAAAACTTGAAAATGTATTTGCGATTTTGAAAGTCTATTTATTTGTTTTCTATTTTTTTACTTTTAAATTTTCTTTCAAAATAATTTTAGTTTTTTTATTTTCATAAAATAACTCCATTTAAATTATATTTCAAGTTTATTTTATATTTTTTATAAAATATGTTTGAATTCTAAATTATTAGCTCCAATTATTATGGTCAAACACAACTCCAATTTTAAATTCAAAAATTTTAAATAAAGTAAATATATTTTTAATTTTCAAGGACAAATGACAACTAAATATCCATAGATTGAATTATAAATTTTTACTACTCAATTTATAAAAAAAAATAAAATAAAATAATTTTATACCATCATAATTTTTTTCTCTTGTTATTTTGAGTTAGATAGAAGAGAAATAATAAAAGTGGGTAAAAAGAGTGAAAGAGGGAAAAAATATGAGCAAATAAAGGTACTGGTAGCACCCACATTTCACTTGTCAAACAAAGGGTGGAGACTCTCACAACTTTTGTTGGTTGAGTTTGGCCCATCATAAAATTTTTCAGAAGATGGCATGCATTGACATTTATTTTTAATATATGAAAAATGGTCTTGTGTATATTGCAACAGGAATTGGTTTTGACTTAAAAGTCATGATATTTGAAAAGCTGGTATATTTTTTTCTCTCAACTATATAGTTGATCTTTAATAATTGAAAAAGTTGCACCATTTAGCAAGTAGTTTGGCTTCTATAGACGAATTACTTGAGATCTGCATTCGTACATGCCTTTTGCTAGCCAATAACACATACAATCAAAGTTGCTACCTTCTCTATAGGTAATAGATAGACAACTTAGGTCTGCCACTGGAACCATCATTAGTGTTTTTGTACATATAGACGGAGTTTCTAGAAGGCCATAGTTATTGCAGGCATTGATCAATAAATTGAATTGAAATTACATAAATCATATAAAAGGGGCCATGGGTTCTTTATCAAAGGTACTGTTTTTATGTTATTTAACATGCATTTACCGATAGTATCCCACAAGACACATTGTAAACCTTGGTACCATTTTACTGGATAATTTATTTGTAACCTTAGCATGTTAAGAAAATGAGAAAGAGGCATATCAAAGAAGTCAAGACCATAATCTTAGTATTGCTTGGTCATTTCAGACCTTCACATGTTTTTGAAAACTTTTATTTTGAAGATATTGTCCGTTTATTTATCATTACATTCTTTTATAATTTTTTCTATACATGATCAATATAAATTAGAAATTTTGAATTATGATTTTGTTGATGAGTAGTTTCCTTTAACAATTTATATAAATTTTAGAGTGTTATATTATATTTTAAGTAAATTATAATAAATAAATTATTCAAATAGTCGTTGCAATAGCTCCTTCAATAGGGAATGCTATAGATCCATATAACCATTGTTATATCTCCTTCAATAATCATTGTTATACAAAAAAGTGTTGCAATAACCTCAAAATTGTTGCATAAAAATGATATCACAGGATTTTGGATTGTAAATATAGACAAAATTAATCATTTCTATAGATAAGGAAACAAAAACATTTCTATAACGGAAAAGGTACAAATATACCCCTGAACTATCTTAAATGCTACATATATGACCTCCGTTATACTTTAGGTGCATATATACCCCTGCCGTCATACTTTGGGTATGTAGATACCCCTATAGTCTATATTTTGGGTTGTATATACCTTTAATCTAAACGGAATGACACGTGATATGATCTCAAGATATTACCTGATTTTAATTTATTTTATACCCAAAATTTAAATATTCACCCAAATTTTCATGACCCAAACCCAATTATATAGTTATACCCGAATCCCTTTTTTGTTTTTTAGACCATAAACACTAGCAATACAGGGACCATTTTTTCATCATCATCAATATTGAATCCGCCATCATCGCCACCCCTTTCATCATCAACACCCTTTCTCTATTAACATCACCCCACCTACCTCTTTCTACTCCATTCAAACCACCGGCGACACAAACTCAACACAACAACAAACTCTAAGTAGCAATCTGCATCGAAAAACTTCGGTAAAGAGCCAAACACCATCAACAAACGATCGAAAAAACCCAATACCAATCGACGACAACAACAACAACACCAAATCAATCTAACCTACCCAAGTCCGGCGAAAGTCATCTTTGTCAAACAACCCGCAGTGACCTTCAACGCAGACCCATTTATTCATTTTTCATCACCACTTTAGTGGAATTAGACCACCCGCGAGCTCCGAGCTCTAGTCACGACTGAATAAATTGAGTTTAGATAATTAATTTTTCAAACAAAAATTAATTAACCGCTGGAACTCATAAGTAATCACTGAAACTGATCATAAGTTTGTCAAGGAAGATTTACTCGAAGAAATTTGTAGAGACTTCTTGTTAGTCAACCTTAACTAACAAGAACACAAACAACAACAGTAGGAGCAACAACTTATACCCAGTGTAAGTATCAAGAATACAAAAATCACCAAATTCAAAAAATCACGTACATTATAAAACAACAACACAAGATTCAAAACAAGAATGTAAAAATAGTATTTGAGAAAAAGAAATTTTCCTTGAAAAAGAGATGGAAATTAGGGGAAATAGAAGCAGGGGGGAAAACTTGCTTGAGGAATTGCTTGAGCTGTTGAATTGAATTTTTGAAATTGTTGAGCAGGAGGGCAAAATTTTCTTTGAAGTGTTTGGGAATTTATTGAAAAAATTGACTACACGGTGCTGTTTTGTTCAACAATTTCTATATTAATTTGGATTTTAATTCAGTAGGTAATGGGTGGTTTTTTAAATTTTGGGTATGAAATAAGTTAAAATTAGGTAATATCTTGAGCTCATGCCACATGTCATTCCATTTTGATTAAGGGTATATACAACCCAAAATATAGACTACAGGGGTATATACGTACCCAAAGCATGACGGCAGGGGTATATATGCACTTAAAGTATAACGGAGGGAATATATATACCATTTAAGATAGTTTAGGGGTATATTTGTACCTTTTCCGTTTCTATAATAGCTACAATATTAGGTTTACCACAATAGTTTGATAGTAGTTGCACAAACATTTGCAATGGACTTATTATGACGCGATTTGATGGGGTATTTTCCTAAAATACTACAATAGACCACGTAGGTCTATTACAATAATTTACTACCAAATGCAACAAAATTTGAAGTGTTGTCATAGGCTTATTTTCTAGTAGTGTAATGAAGAAGAGAAGTTACGTTGGAAGGTTTATCGAGGGGAGTCCCATCGAAAGTGTCATGACTCAGATAACCGGATCATGCAAGCACCTGCTTTAATCCATCTAGATAGAAGAACCTTTACCACCAAATTAGAAAACATACGAAAGTTATAAAATAAATCAATAAATCTTTCAATTAATACAAAACTGATTACCATTCATCGACTAGAAAAAGAAATACTCTACCTCAAAGATCTATTCTATATAGGTAAAAGAATTACGATGAGGAAATCTAAAAATAAATATGAATTAGCTCCCACAGTAAGATACAAAGGTAGAAGCTGTTGGAGATCTCTACCGCATCAAGCAAGAAACATGAACTAATCTTACAACCATATTATACCTTGGGAAATGGTACAGCAAGAATAGTATTAGTACAATTACATGTACTAGTAATCATCATCGGCTTGCCCAAGTTAAATCATATTGACATAACATAACTGTTTGAAATAAACATGCAATTAAATAACACCATGAATCACTTTAACCTCTCATATTACCGCATACACCCTTCTAATTTTACACTCTCCTCATAAGAACCTCACTTACATCATAGTAGTTATAATAATCTACAAGTAAACCACCACACGATATTCAAATCTAATGCACAACCTTTAAATAATTTCATCACTTCTAGCTATGCATTTAATACTTAATTATGAACCAAACAAAATATAACTACAATGATTTACAACCCCTTAGAAACCATTCATCTCAGACTTTTAATTAGTCACACTAGGGACTATTCACAATTTAGGGGAAACACCCACATAATATAAACACATAGCCAATTATTTGAAAGCAAGTACCAGTACGTACATTTAAGCATTTTAACCTCCACATAGTTTTTCTCAGTAATACCAAACAAGTCAGACAATATAAGACAATATACACAATTTAGCAAATCAATATTTTATTAACAACCATAACCTCAACCTGACTATATTTGTCATTTTGACACCTTTCAATGAATATTTAGACATGAAGCATAACATTAGCTTTTATCACGATGGATTTGATAAAAATAACAGTGTCAATCGGTTAACAAGGAACCCAATATATAAAAATTAGTATATTCCAATCCACCCAAGGAACCATCAAACACTCTAATACCATGTACACATATGCTAAATGTCTTATGCTTGCCCACTAGCCATGACCTTCAGGGCACGAGCTTAATCCATGTACCAAATAACCCAAACATCTAGTGTCTGCCTTTCTTGGCCTAAATCAATGTTATGCTATTCTTATTCCAATATCCGCGCCCTTATATTGTCTGAGTTCCATCAATTTTTTGATGATGGCCTTTATCGATTGATCTCAAAATAACAACTCATGTTACAATAAGCATAATCACAAGGTGAAATAACACGACCATACTTACACTTCAACAAGCCTTTTATACAATCTCATTATAGGTAATTAAATACTTGTAATATCATCTAACAAGCCAACATTCACATCATGCATTGCAACAAGTAAACAAAGAGGCAGATAACATGAATAAATAAACTAAATTAAGTTTCAACTATAATTCAATCATCACCTACCACAATAACATCGGGGTCTATAATACATACATACACACATGCATACATAAACACATACATACACACATATATATATATTCAAGTAAAATACATATTATCTTTGGATTCAACTTCAATTTTTCCACTATGGGGGATACATTACTCCTTCTACATAGCACTCTATTGTCCCCTCGACTTTTATCCTAAATTCTATGTTATCACCATGTTTGATCTATGTAACTAACTAGCTGGATCATTTAAGAACCAACTCTAATCCTCCTAGTTAGGAGAAACCTTATCAACCAATTTTAAAATATGAAAAATACATAAAAAATATCATTAAATCTTTTGATTTTTAAAAGATCTTTACAATTCTTCAAATACAAAATGAAATACTCTACCCTAAATATCTAGCCTAGACAGGTACAAGAGCTACTACAAGGAAATTTAGAAATACATATGACTCAACTTCCAACATAAGAGAAAAGAATAGAAGCTATTAGAGATTTCTACCACATGAAGCAAGAAATATCAACAATCCTACAACAAAACTATACCCCAAAAAAGGGTATAGCAAGTGTAGTACCAGTACAAATAATATGTACTAGTAAGCATCTTCAACCGATCCAAATTAAATCACATAAACATCACATACATGTCACACCCTGAACCAGGGCCTAGTCGTGATGGGTATCTCAAGTCCAGGGGCCGGAGACCACCCCCTTAGCCTAAACTCTAGATCACAATATAACAAATAGCGCAACTAAAATAGTTAATATGATAGATGAATCAAATAAAATATAAGATTCTAAATAAGACAACCAATCATCCTAATACTATCCACAAAAGCCTCTAAAATCGAAATTACCAAACTAGGTCGGGACATGCCTTCGGCCATGACAAAAAAGAATTCATAATTCCCAAAATATGAAAATAAACCTAGTAAATGGCAGGGCTTTTTAAAAGATGAAGGCTCACCACTTCACAATAACTCAACCATCGTACCACAAAACCTAACACTGCACAGGAGTAACAATCAAACCCTATTTATAAAAATGATGCAGTGTACAAAGACGGTCAGTAGGGCTAGCACCAATATGTAACTTTAGGGAAAGGGATAAAATAGTGCACTTATCAAAGATTAGTCCAAAACCACATGGACAATATTTATATACACATATAGAATGTTGGGATAGGGACAAGTACATGAACATGAGAGTTTAAATTATTAACCTAAACTATGTAGCTTATTGATAACGGTCCAGTGCACATGCAAGTATACGTAGTCTTAACAAGTAGTAAAGTGTCCTGATGAAAGCCAAGTATCAATCCCACAGGGTCTTGATCTAACAACGATTCAATTCTAGTTCACAATTTAAATTCAATTGATGCAAACGTAACCAAAAAGAGTTTGGAATATTGTAAACTAAAGTAAATTAACAAATGCGTAAAGTAAAGTCTTTGAACAATCAATGGAGTAAAGCCCAGGGTTAAAGAACTTTGAACAATAATACTATGTTATTGAACTTTATTCATTAACTTTTTTATCTTGGTTGTTGATTCATAGTGTTAATTGCATGATCATGGTCTCCCAACCTCTAATCTTTTACCTAATTTGGATATTACAACTACATCATTAAGCAGGAATGTAATAATCCAATTAAGTGTTTTAAAGCTATCATACTACGTTTGAATCAAGTAAGGTATCTAAGTACACACCTTTCTATACACTAATTTGAATTCCTTATTTTATAGAAGAATACAAACCCTACTTTGTTTATTCCCATGTTCTATCTCCCTATTTCCTATCCCGAGATCAAAAGGTCGACAATATATGTATTTTACGGGTGATCAATCCATAAAATAATTAAAACAAGAATAAAAAAACAACAAAATATGATAAGCAAATCCTACAAAATTAATCCAAAATAATAGTACCCATGTTCTTGACATTAACCCCGGAAAGGGGGCTTTTAGATGATAATATTCATAATCACGATCCAAATAATTGAATACATATTATGATATAATTAAAAGCTAATTTAAAAATAATAAAACCTAATTAAAGTAGTAGCAGCCGACACTGATATTCAAATATGTCCGCACTGTTTCCACCGCTTCACCAAAAAATTGTCCAAGATTGTCCTTAATAACGTGTGTATATATAATACTTTATTCCTAATCAATGTGGGATTAAGGAAATGTCACAATGATCCAGGATTCCCATAAAGATTCTCTCCAGTTCCTCATAATGCATGCTGTTTTATTATATTAATAAGACAAAGCCCCAAGCCGTGTATATGCGAGAATTGTCCATAAATTGGAGCGATGGAATACATCATGCGTCGCATGCACTAGTGCACTGAAATGGAGGGCGCATCGCACGCATGGCTGCACTGAAATGAAGCATGTGTCGCATGCAAATTGCATTCAGCTACTGGAATTCATCTTCTAAAATTTCTCTAAGGTAAAGTAGCACCGTATTGGAGAAGGCATCGCATGCTCATCGCGCACACACACTGGAAATTGCATCTAAAATGGTTAAGCTCTTATTGTCCCATCTTTCATCCCTTGTATCGTGGCGTATTTCCCATGGATTTTTAGCCTTTATATTATCAATATATCACCGTATTTAGATTACAGAGCTTTCTACATAATCACACACCATAAATTAGAGATCATAACAGTACAATATCCTCAACGACGAATATGACAAGGCTAATTCCTAATGATATTCTCTTATTGTTACGACTCTAGACTTAATCCAATTGAACCTTGCATATTACGATCAAGTTGTTACACATATAATTACACTATTAAAACACATGGAACACTTTAAACACAATAGAATCCAATGAAACCAACTAGACACACACCTAGCTCAAGCTAGTAAAACTAGTTTTCTCGATTGAACTCTAAATGACTCAATTAAGTACAAACCTGTTTGGAAAACACTTTGAACATTGTAATCATGTCCTTGGACACTTAAATGCTTATTTGTATAAATATTAACACGTTAAGCTCTCAAGTTACTCTCAAAACAAAGCAAAATAAGCTAGAATACTTATACAAAAGTATAAAAAACTACCTCAGATCATCACCCCACACTTAAAGCCCTGTTCATCCTCGAACAAATCTTTACACTAAGAATCAAAAGATGAGGTGAAGATACACTTCTACTAAAACAAAGACACTCAAGCTAGCACTACAATGACTACATAGAATGCAAGTTTCTACACTAAGCATGTTATACGTAATTGAAAGTTAAGAACACTACTTCTAAATATCCCAGCCTAAAGAACTGACTCACCTAAGTGGCAAACTCATGCTTATCATTCAATAAAGGGCATGATACAAGTCACCCACATTTCTCAAACATGTTCCCCTTACAACAAGAGAGTTACCCATAATCACTCACAATAATGCAATTTATAACATAATGGGTACAAGAATCAAATTACTCTCACTCTCATAAAGAATTCACAAATTACACAGAATCAACCATAAGCTTTCCCTTAGTGTAATGCTCCACTAATATCAGAATGATGAACTTAGGATCAAATAGGTTTTTTCGGGTAGTAATGTAGGCTAAGGGACGGGCAAAAACTATTTAGGAATAGTGATTAACCTCTCTAAGTTCTTTAATACACTACATTATACATTTAAAATCAATCTCCAACAACCAAATTACACCATTTTATCTACCCATATCTTTTGTTTTGTCCCATCTCTTTCAAGCATTTTCACAAACACATGGTGGAAGTATTGCTTATTACCATAATTTTTTTTCCTTCTCACAACTATGGTAGTATTTTTAGAATAGTGTCTATCACACCCATACACCACACATCAACTATCAACACCAATAACTATTACCTTGTGGCATCAAATTCACCTCTTTCCTCTTATTTCTCAAACTCCTTAATTAATTTTTTATTAAAGCGCCTAAGATCTTTTGAATCAAATTAAGGTTAATCAAAGAAGGGATTAGGCTACATATAAGGCTTTCAAAGAAAAAGCTAAAGGACCAATGGGGCTTACTAGGATTAAGCACAAAGGGTAGGTCAAAGAGAAGGTATAAACTAAGGCTATCAAAGAAATGTTTATATCATCTCCTAAACCCATACTGTTTATTTCACTTTACACACACATCGAGCAAGTTCTAGACATCACATGAAACAACAAATATACACAAATATCACATCACACATGGCACATGCTTGACTCACATAGGATCATCATAAACTCTCAACCAACAATAGCATGAATTCAATACTAAGCCAACAAGTACAAGAGTCACAAACATGAGCCTAGGAGTCTCAAAAGTAGTAATTCACATCACTCAACATGCTTACACAACTAAAACACTTGCACCATGCAATAAAAATAGCACCAACAAGAATATCTTATAATTTTTTCTTAAATTGAGCCAACATTAGAAATTTCCCCACCCCACACTTGAAAATCTACTTTGTCTCCAAAGTAAATTGAAAAGTAAGACATAGAAATACTCCCTGAGGCCTTTAGGCCTAACTAGTAGCATCTGTA